>NC_087297.1:6617500-6842500 GCF_015220805.1 Pogoniulus pusillus
TACTGGTAAGAATTCTTCAACTCAGATCCACAAATCCTAAACACAACATTACTTTGTTGTTATTTTTTTATCTGGAGATGCCACTGGTGTCACCAACACCTTAATTCTCCCCACACTTTGAACCCTGGTGATTAAATTGGCAGCCACGTGGTAACTAAAGAATTGGATTATGCAAGTCACCTTTGTCCATCCATCTCAGCAAGGTTTCACTTTTCCCACTTGGTCTACACAGCCTTTATCCCTTGAGTTTGGAAATACAAAGGCCATGAAGCATTTCATTACAGACAGCCCTCTCCTATCAATACTCCTGGCTGAACACCCTCCATAGACACATATCCCACACTTGCCTGTGTTCACAAGTTTAAACATCCTGAACTTATTCTTCTGGCAGAAGACAACAAATGCACTTCTCATCATTTTGATGAAGACCTTCAGGAACCTTCAGATGTGACTGTGCATCCTAATCACATGTCCCCATTCCCTGTTCACACACCTGTGCAGCTACCACGACAAACTCAGGACCTTTCCCATGATGAGCTGGTCCACACACACTGGGAGAGAGATCAGGTGAGCACCACAAAACAAGGCAGCCAGAGCAGATGCAGCTGGCTTGCATTATTCCAGCAACCCTTGTGCAGCCAGCCAGCCCTGGCTGGCTGTTCCCGGTCTGCTGCAATGCAGAATTCGTGTGAGATGAACCAGAAAAGGTTGAAGCGGTGACAAATAGTTAAAGAGCATGCTGTGAAGGTGACTCCCCTGAAAAGCATAACTTCAACAATTAGATTTCAAAGGCCTTTCTCACTCTCTATAGGCTATGGAGCACCCAAGGCCACAGCAACATCTGTCAGCACTGCAGACTTTGTGACAGGTGGCTCAGCAGTCAGGCATTCCCAGTTTGCAGACACATGTGGCAGCCCCTGTACAGCATGTACACATACACCACATTTCCTTCTTTGGCCCTGCTCTCACACTGCACCCAGGTTCAAAAGAAGAGATGAGTCTCACCTACAGTAAAGGGAACAGGTGGAAGACACAGAGCTTCATGTCTGCACAGAAAGCTGTGCGGGGAGTAAGCAAAGGCTTCAGTTTCCCCTTGAATGCTCAGGTCCTTCAGCATGGGAAGTTAAATGCTCCTGTTTCTCCTACCCAGTTAATAATGGTCACCTTTGCTATTAGTGCTAATAGCTTCACACACACACACACACTGAATCAAGTTAATCTCTGCCAGCTGAGCACAGAAAACACTCTCAGCAGCACAGCCCAGGACAGAAAGAAGCCAGTTTTTCCACTCCTCGAAGTTTCAAAGCTCACAGAAGTGCCTTTCCCTGACACAGCCGAATTACTGTCTTGGATCACAGGCTAAATTAAACACACAAATTACATTCTCCATATAAACAGAGTTATACATGGCTTAAATAGCAGGGGTTTATTTTCCTGTTGGCACCAATTGGTACAGTAGTTCAGTCAAGGCTTAAGACACTCGTGATGTCAGTTGCTTTAAGAGGCTGCGCTGACGTGACCGGCTCCCGTTCCCAGACATGGAGTGTGCTGGTTTCCATGGGGAGGATGCTGACCCAAGAATTCCTACCACACTTCCTATCAGTTGTTTTGAACAGCAAACACTGGCTCCAGGGGGAAGAAAATAGTCTGTTTGGGCATCCAAAAATTCACAAGATGACATCATCCTGGGTGACAGATTTCTCTGCAGCTCCCTCCCCAAACGCACACGACCTATCAAAACTCCTGCTCTACATTCTTGCCAGCAGGGTCCTGTATTTACAGAAGGCAAAGACACTCCTAAGTTTTGCCTTCCTCGTTTGCCATGTTAGCTCAGTTGGAACAGTTCCCCCTCCAGGCCCAGGAAGCAAAAATGACAGCCAGTTTAATAGGGACCTCTTAGAATAATCATAGGAAGCTCAGAGCATTTTTTCCCTTCAAAAACTCCCATATAGATTTAAGCCATGTAACAAGTCAGAGCATCAGCAAGGGAAAAAAAGTGGATGAACTTGAGACAAAGTGAAACCAAAGGCAGGAGAGACAGCCAAATGAAGTTTAAAAGCCCAGAGGCATGCAGCAAACCACACCCAAATCCCCTAAGAATGGAAGATTCCCTGCAGAAGTCTGCACTTGCTGCTAGCATGCACTGCCATCCAGGTAAGAGCAAGAGCCATGGGGGAGTTAGGGTGGCAACTGCATCACTCCTTGTTAAGATCTTGCAGCAGTGACATGCTTGCTTTCCTATGCAGTAGCTACTCTGCTCACATGAAAACACAACCCCTCACTTCACAGCCCAGAGTTAAGCAGGTGGTGAACCTAAAGGCTTTGTTAGCCATAGGTATCTGCCAACTCAAAACATTTTATGGTTAGATTTGATCTTACAGGTCTTTCCCAACCTAACCAGTTCTGATTCTCTACCTCTTTTCAACTCAGATTTGATATTTTTTTTCCCCTCAAGGTTTGCACAGAAGTAAGCATGGACTTCATACATGGTGACCACAGCCTTCACACCCTCCTCCTCTTACTGTCTTCTCTCATCAAGAGTCACCTTACAGGCCAGCTGGGTGGCATTACATCTGTGCAGTTCCTACTTTAGGAGAACAGGTGTGAAGTTCCAGACTTGCAATTACAGACCACAGGCTAACAGATCCTCTTTGAGCTTCTAACTGCCCAGAGAGTTTTTCATCTGTATGGTTTTCTGTGCATCTGAACATCTCCCTTAAGGTACGAAAGGGTGAAGCAGCTTCACACTTAATTCATGCCTTGTTCAGAGCCTAGAAACAAGCAGCTCATCCCTGCCCCAACTTCACTGGCAAGAGCTAACCATCTAGGCAGGCTCTAGTGTTCATGCACCTCCTGCCTTTTAAGTGCTTAAGTCATACCTCATGAAAGAGAACAGCTTCCTCTTGGAACTCAGGAACCACATTCCCACTTTCCTTGTAGCAGGCACTTAATGGAATAGGACCGGAATCTTGAGTACAGCCCTAAATACACCTCGGATACCCCAGCAGGGAATAAACCTTCTCCTCTCAACTTCCTTGTGGTTAACTTAGGCAGCTTTTAAGACCCTTCTCCCAAGCACTTAAGTCTTTGTAGCACCATGCAGACGAGCCCTGCCAAGAGCTAAGGCAAAGTAATGTACGCAGTGCCAAGCAAATCCTGTGTGATTCAGCTCATCTCCCAGTCTTCTGGGAACCAGTTTCCTGGCTGCTACTCTACCCTTCCCTCAATTGCAATCTCTCCAAAAGTCATTCCTCCCCAGTGAATTTCTTCTGTACAATCCTCTAGAGCTTCTTCCTAATAGACGTGACTCTGATTGGCTTCTTTGCCGCCCACAGATCTGAAACAAGCAAACAAAACACACCTCACCTTATGGTGAATGCTTGTAAGGTCACAGCTCCATTTCAGCAAGTTTCAAGTTTGCAGACTTCAGAGTAACAGCCAAGAACCGTGGAAGTCTGAGAGGAGCAAGCGATACTTGGAATCATCAGCTGTAGGAGCTGCAAGTTTTCCCTCCTCTCTCCTCCTACTCCCCTTCCAGTCTCACAAACAAAACACCAAGTTCAATGTTGTGGCAAATCTTAGGAGTCTTTCAAATGAGGGGAAGCTTACACTGGGATCACTTCTTTTTATTGATGACCTTGATTCAGGCATGGAGAGTGTCATCGGTAAGTTTGCAGATGACACCAAGTTAGGTGGCAGTGCTGATTTGAATGAGGGTAGAGAGGCTCTTCAGAGGGACTTGGATAGGCTGGATCAATGGGCCAACATTAATGGGATGATTTTTTTTACCTTGGTTTTCTTCTGAGGACATAGATTCATTAATGGTTCACCAGCCCACAGACTCACAGCAGCCTGCCTCTCACAGAAGAGCTGCATTCAGGTCCTGTTCTCCAGAAATTACACTCAGCTAACACAGCACAAAAGCCCCAGGAGAACGATGTGGTAGTTGGGTGGCAGGTTAAGTTCAAAGCAAAACACAAACTGACAAAATGCATTTCATACCAGGGAGTGGTGTAGGACCTGTTGGCTGCAGTTCCCTCCTCCACAGCGGTGTCCCTCCCTGTCTTAGATCTCACCCATCTCTTTGAACTTCAAGATCACCCCACCAGAGGTGTAGAGCTCCACTCTGACAAAAGAACATGCACAGCTCTCCCTGACACCACCTACTGCTCCCAGGGAAGCTAAGTCCCAGACAAAGGGCTCTTTGTCCAGCACCACCTTCCTTGACCAGCAGGCAGCATTAAATTGCACCTGGGGTAGCAAAGAATCTAAACTGACCATGCCAAGGAAGCACCTCCTCTGTCCCCAGAGTAACACAAGTTGGCAGCAGATACCATAAAGCTGTCAATTAAATGAAAGTCTCATCTTTGCTCTTCTCTCAGAGCAATGTGCAATATGCCAAACATACTACAAACACCTAAGTTGTCTAAGAGAAGTAAAAATCCAAACTCTTTCAGACACTGGGTAATGGCTACAAACTACATCACAGGCAGTTCCACCCCAACTTGAGGAAGAACTTCTTTACTGTAAGGGTCACAGAGCACTGGAACAGGCTCCTCAGAGAGGCTGTGGAGTCTGTTTCTCTGGAGACTTTCGGGACCTGTCTGGATGTGTTCCTGTGTGACTGAGATAGATTGTATGGTCCTGCTCTGGCAGGAGAGTTGGATTCAATGGTCCATGTAGGTCCCATCCAACCTTTAACATCCTGTGATCACTGGATGCATCAGGTTCAGGGTAGATACTGTAACCATCTCAAGACAGCTAGGAGATGTCTAACTCACACCATACTTCTCCTTGAGGAGGCTCTGGCCAGCCTCATCTAGGGTAGGGTGTCCCTGGGCATGGCAGGGGGGTTGGAACTAGCTGATCCTTGTGGTCCCTTCCAACCCTGACTGATTCTGTGATTCTGTTCAATGATTCCAAGCTCTGAGTATCTCAGAGCAGGCAGCAGTGGTTCTGCTGAGATTGCAGAGTGTCCTGGAGGCAGGCATGTCTTGGGACAGGAGAGACACCTCTGCAGCTGCACAGTGCAAACTCTCAGGGTGCTCTCATGCTCCACCACTGCAAAGACAAGTCTCCTCTTGAGAGGGCCTGCAGAGAGAGTCTTCCCCCATGCTAGCAGGGCACAAGGAAGAACAGGCCCATGAGGCACTGCTCCACCATTAACAAACCAAACCAGCAAGAACAGGTTTGGGTAGGACCTTCATTGTGCACCAGTTCCAGCACCAGAGAAGGGACTTCTGACTCACCCCCATCTGGCACCCCACCTGGGAAGGTTCACGTGCCAGGGCTGTGTAAAAGACATTAAGAAAGCTATCACCCACTTGGGTAAGCAAGCAGACAGGGCACCCTGCGCTGGCACCCGCACACAGGCGCTGCGGGGGTGTGAGCTCATGGGAACACCCCGGATGTGCTCGGGTGGCACACCCTGGAACAGGGTGTTACTTTCTACTGTCTTCAGGAAAGCATTTTCTCTCTTAGCTGCCTCCCATCAGCACAGGAATGGCAGCAGTGACACAGGAGGCATTCCTTCCCAGCCCTGCGCAAAGCTGAGTAGAGGCTTAAAGAAAGGCAGCCCTGCCACCAGGATAGGCTGAGGGAGCTGGGATGCTCAGCCTGGAGAAGAGAAGGCTCCATCCAAGGGGACCTTAGAGCTGCTTGCCAATGGCTGAAGGGATCCTACAGGAAGGCTGGAGAGGGACTTCTCATAAGGAGGTCCAGTGACAGGACAAGAAGGAATGGTGGAATGGTTTCAAGCTGAGGGAGGGTAGAGTTAGACTAAATCTCAGGAAGAAGTTCTTCAGCACAAGGGTGGTGATACTGGAATAAGTTGCCCAGGGAGGTTGTGTATGTCCCTCCCTGGAGGTGTTTTTAAGGCCACACTGGATGCAGCTGTGCTAGTTTGAGACTAACTGAAATATTTCACTGAGAGAAATTAAATCCTTAGCTGCGAGAAGACAGAAGAAAAACAACTGTGCCCTGTATCAACCATTCCTCTGCTGAGAAACACAACTAGTCAAAATATAGATAAGACACTTCTCACACACTGCTCAGCTCTCACTTTGGGCTGTGCCTTCTTTCTGGCAGTCTGCTCTCTGTGGCTGACTCTGCCTTTAACTCTCTCATCCACCTAACCTCTTTTCCCTCTAACCTCCTTGCCATCCTTTTTTGACATCCTTTGTGATTATCTGGGACAAAACAATCAAGATGCTGCCAACCCATCCCAAAGTACTTTTTCTTTCATTGCATACACTCAGCAATACCAGCAGAGTCTTTGAACACTGCTTAAGTGGGGGTACACATACACACACGTGGGTCTCTCCACAGCCCTCTGGGTCACTTTTCCCACACAACAAGTTTTAAGTGACCACATCCAACTCCATCAGCTTTCAAATCAGTAGTATGCACAAGGAATTGTGGCCTCCTACCACAGGCATCTACAACAGATGAACCTGGGCCAGCTTGAGTCAGAGCAGAAGACTTCTGTGGTTTGAGATGATGAATCTTAAAAATTACTTATGCCAGTTTTGAGCTCTATAGCCCTGGAAAGTAACACAAGAAGGGTCAGACAGTGCCTGAGGGCCACAATAATCAGTCCCCTGGACAATGCTTTCAGTGACAGAATACATCTGAAATGCAGTCATCCACACCCCTGTGACACAGAATCCCACACAGGTACCTCTGCAGAGCAATGAGAGGTGCTCCTCTTGACAGGCAGCAGCACAGTGAGTCTAATTCTGCAAGATACCAACATGCCCTGAATCTTCCCAATCCAGGTCAGAAAACACTGTTTTCCAGAGGCTAAGGGAGATATTTATCAAGGTAAAAATTGCAGTGCTGCTGAAATCAAAGCTAGCAGTGATATTCTGACATCAGCTGGAGGGTATGGATGATAAATACACCCTTCTAGAGGAGAAATTTAGCATTAGGGCTATCACAGTATCAGCAGCAACACAAAACTAGCTCAGACAGAAAGCTGAAAAGAGCTTCCTCTAAGTACTGAGTGTGCATTGTGCACCTGAGCAAAGCACAGGACACCAAAAGAACGTTCCCCTGCTCTGACAGTTTACCGTGGAGCCTGGTGAAGTCCATTCTCTCATGCCAAGACAGGACAGCAATGCTCAGCTATTCCCTGTTCTGAATGCACGTGAAGACTTCTTTTGTTTCAGGAGCCAGACATGCATTAGCCACTTGGTTTTAATTATATGAAAACTGAACTCCATGCCATATTAACTTTAACTTTTACTCTGAAGAGAAGCAGACTGGAAAGAGTATTCTAGAGGGAATGGTTTGACTAACAGCTGTCATATATGACTGTTCTTTGACAGCAACAGCAAAAATAAGCCACATCAGCCATCCTCAACAGAAACAATCAGGGTAGCAGCTTCCCAGTAGGGAAATGACTGCAGAACTGAGGTTCCCTCCATGTAAAATAAAGCACTTTCCTTCTTTGAAAGACTTTATTGTATTTAGGTTTCGTAAGTGCATCAAAACCTGATTTAGCAAGTAGCAAAATAAGCTTTACTTTATACTCGTGTGAGCGATGACTATGTGACATTTAAAACCATCATCTCAAGAGAGTAACAGAACTATCAACTTCCTTTCCTATTCAGCTGCTGAAACCAGAGTCATGCTGCCACTTGCTACCTTAAAATACTGCTGGGGGTTAAAAGAAGTTATTCAATTAAAGCCCAAGCAAACCTAGAAAGTCATTTTAATGACCTCTTAAGTTCCATTTCCAAGGGTCACCCTGGTAGGCACTGCATTTTACTTGACAAGTATGAAATTAAAACATGCCTAAGCATAAAGTCACACAGCAATACAGTTTACAAACCTTTGCCTATGAAGACATAGAATCCCTCCTTTAAACCCCAAAATTTAATGGCTGCATCCCACATAAACATTCTGCTGACTCTTCTAGCTGTGCTTTCTGCAAAGATGGAACCCTCTGGGATGCACAGGGCAGGCTGTGCAGCCAGCTCATCATGCCAGCTGATGGCACTACCTTTTGGCAGCAACACATCCTCCTCACACAGCTAAGGATTCTGGAGCAGTCCCACCTCCCAGTCTTCCCAGAGCCCACCACAGAGCAGATGCCCCAGCTAGCTCCAGAGCTGGCTGCACAACTGTGTTGGGTCAGCAGCCAGCCCAGCAAGCCTTCTTAGTAAGGTGCCTTATCTTCTTAGGCACCTGCATTAAACTGTGCCTCTCCAGCAGGAGTTGCTGGATCCCAAAAACACCGAACATGAGGCACTGCACAATGCAGCACTGAAAGCACACTCGGTGTTAGCTCATACATCTCTGCATGGTACTCCACAGCAGCATTTACTAATCTTTAGGGTATGGAAGTCATTTCTAAGCATGTTTAGATGTCAGGATCCAAGCATCAGATTGCAGTACTTGGCCAACTAAACTTTCACGAGTTCAGACTCATCTCTCCTTTCTTGTAGGCAAGCCCTGATGGGCCATGCTGTGGTAGTGCAAGTGAGCACTGACCAATTCTGTGAAGTTCCTGGACAGCATCTGAGCCCACCACATACTCAGCAAATGCTCTCACTACATGGCAGTGTTTGAACTTTCCACCATTTCCATCTTATTAATGACTTTTTCTGACGACTGTTTGACAGCAAAACGTTCTTTCAACTAAACATACATTTTCTTCCTGCATTGACACAAGCCAGGAAGAAAAGTACATTTTTTCAGTATCTTAGGGGGGAGATTCTCCTTTTGGTGGTATTTGTGTAGATTTAAGCTATGAATGAATGGAGCATGAGAAGTCAGAAAAGCCTTAGTAGATCTTTGTTAATTTCTTTAAAGATTAAGAGTCAAGCTTTAGTAAAACCCTTAAGATCCAGCTTTCTTTCATGCCAATAACCATTTGATTTTCTGTTCTCCTTCTTCCAGGAATCACAGTGAGGATTTTAAAATGCAGCATTCAGTTTGAAGGAAGTGAAGTGTTTATCTGGCCTCAGCACCGAAGCTTTTGCAGCCAGGAGGTGTGAAAAAAGAAATACATTAAAAATCTATGTTAGCAAGGACAAGCACTACAAACTTTATACTAAGAAAAATTCAGAGAGGTTCTAAAGTCATTATCAACACAAGCTGGGGGATGAGGTGATAGAAAGCAGCCCTGCAAAAAAGAACTTGGGAGTTCTGGTGGATGAGAAGGTGGACATGAGCCAACAGGGTGTGCTTGCAGCCTAGAAACCCAATGGCAGCAGTGTGGCCAGCACAGCCAGAGAGGTGATCCTGCCACTTCTCTCTGCTCCTGTGAGACCTCACATGGAGTACTGTGCCCAGCTCTGGAGCCCCAGGCACAGGAAGGATACAGACCTGGTGGAGTGGGTCAAAGGAGGGTCACAAAAATGATCAAGAGGCTGGAACCCTGCTGCTACAAGGACAGGCTGAGGGAGTTGGGGTTGTTCAGTCTGGAGGAGAGAAGGCTCTGGGAAGACTCCTCCTCTGCAGGCTTTCAAGACCTGTCTGGATGTGTTCCTGGGCGACCTGCACAAGATTCTGTGGTCCTGCTCTGGCAGCGTGGTTGGACTCAATGATCCACTGAGGTCCCTTCCAATCCCTAACATCCTGTGAGGAGACCTAATAGTAGCTTTCCAGTACCTGAAGTGGGCTACAAGAAAACTGGGGAGGGACTTGTTTCCATAGGCCTGGAGCGAGAGGATGAGGAGCAATGGTTTGAGATGAGAGAAGAGGAAACTCAAATTGGATGTTAGGCACAAGCTCTTCACTATGAGGATGGTGGAACACTGCAACAGGTTGCCCAGGGAGGCTGTGGTTGCTCCCTCCCTGGAGGTGTTCAAGGCCAGGTTGGATGAAGCCTTGAGTGACCTGTTCTAGTGGCAAGTGTCCCTGCCTATGGTGGGGGGTTGGAACTGGATGAGTTTGAGGTCCCTTCCAGCCTAAACCATTCTGTGATTCCATATTCAAGGTCAGGCTTTACAAGGCCCTGAACAACCTAATCTAGTGGAGGATGTCCCTGCTCACTGCAGGGAGGTTGGACTAGATGACCTTTAGAGGTCACTTCCAACCCAAAGCACTCTGTGGTTCCATGATGATGACACTACATGCCACCAGACCAAAGCTTTTAAGCATGTCTTAAAACAATTAACTTGACAGAAATGAACCCCAAGCAGAAACAGTAAGAAGGCAACTGGTGGAAGTTTCATCACTGAAGTTGCAGCACTAATGAGATGGAAATATGACATTTTGGTCTGCTGTTATACAATTCAGCACACCCTCACTGCACCAGCATTTTAAAGATGACCACCAGAGAATCAAGTAGGTTACTCATTAGAGAACCTGCTACATGGAACACTAAGTAAAACATAACCTGAGCAGATTACTCAGCTGACAACTGGCTACACAGAAGAGCAAGTAAAACACTAAGCCCACATTTCCCCTTCCATTCACACTTTCCAGCTTTTTAAAGGTTCCTTCAGCAGTAAGGTAAGTGTTGCCTACTCATATAGAATCATAGAATCAACTAGGTTGATTCTTGGAGGAAGACACCTCCAAGCTTAGCCAGCCCAAACTAGCACCCAGCCCTAGCCAGTCAACTACACCATGGCACTAAGTGCCTCAGCCAGGCTTTTGCTGAACACCTCCAGGGACGGCAACTCCACCACCTCCCTGGGCAGCCCATTCCAATGCCAATCACTCTCTCTGCCAACAACTTCTCCTAACATCCAGCCTAGACCTGTCCTGGCACAGCTTGAGACTGTGTCCCCTTGTTCTCTTGCTGGGTGCCTGGCAGAAGAGACCAACCCCACCTGGCTACAGCCTCCCTTCAGGTAGTTGTAGACAGCAATGAGGTCACCCCTGAGCCTCCTCTTCTCCAGGCTCAAAACCCCCAGCTCCCTCAGCCTCTCCTCACAGCATTTTTGTTCCAGGCCCCTCACCAGCTACATCACCCTTCTCTGGACACATTCCAGCACCTCCTCTTGAATTGAGGAGCCAAGAACTGGACACAGCACTCAAGCTGTGGCCTGACCAGTGCTGAGCCCAGGGGCAGAATAACCTCCCTTGTCCTACTGGCCACACTGTTCCCAATACAGGCCAAGATGCCGTTGGCTCTCTTGGCCACCTGGGCACACTGCTGGCTCATCTTCAGCTACCATCTGGTATTGTTCTACTCAGTTTGTGAGTGACACTGAACAGCAGGATCCAATATTAAAAATAATTTCCTAGAAAAGCAAAAATGATTTGCAGTCTTAAAGCAAAATAGGGATTGGCTGGAACAACATTACTGCATCATCCCAAAATAATCAGAAAGAGACTCACAAGGAACTACTGAGCAGCATCAGTGTAAACCTGTAGTATTATTACAAAAGGTCCTTGGCTTTTAACATGGGAATCTTAAACAAAAATCCCCTCCAGCCTGAATATGCAATGAAGTGTAAAACTCATTCCATCCTTAACTGAATTTCAAGGTGTTTTCAAACTTGTGCACTTTTGTCACCTCATTCACAGATGAGTTGTATTAATTATACTCAAATTGAAGCAATTCCACATAGCTACATGTTCTGAGAACGTGCTGCCCAGTGGAACACATCTAGGAGCAGCCCTGGGAGTCAGTCTGCTCTGTAACATGATTAGTTAAGTCACAGGCACTGGCATCAGAGGCTGAGCTTCGCTTTGACAAGGAAAGCGACAGAGAAGTCATTCCCTTGGAATTGGTATTTCAGGTCAACAATAGCTTTACCTGCATAATGCACAGGGATTTCTATCTTTGGCCCTATGACGTAGTGGCCTTCCTCCAGACTGTGAGCTGTGATTGTCGTCCACTGCCGACACGAGTGAATCAGAAGGTAATCACTCTCTCGCAGGCCTTCCACAGTTTCACCTGCAGAACAGAGGGAGAGGTTTTAAATAACACCACACTTACTGCAGGAACAAAGAAGAACAAAATGCTTGCTGTGAAGTTTTCCTATGGCTCTTTACTTTTTTTTTCCCCCCCCAGATGTTCTGACATTTAAAAATCCAATTCATTGAAATTCTACACAGTGCTCACTTGTGCCAGCCAAGCATTTTACCTCACAGGAACCAAACACAGAATAACAGACCCATAGAATGGGGTGGGTTGGAAGGGACCTTAACGATCATCTCGTTTCAACCCCCTGCCATGGGCAGGGACATCTCTTATGGGACCAGGATCCTCAAGGCCACATCCAGCCTGGCTTTGAACACTGCCAGGCTGGAGCCTCCACAACTCCTCTGGGTAACTTGTTCCAGTGCCTCACTGCCCTCATAGGGAAGAATTTCTGCCTAACATCTCATCTAAATTGAGCTTAGAATCACAGAATCAATCAGGTTGGAAGAAACCTCCAAGATCATCCACTCCAACCTACCACCCAGCCCTGTCCAACCAACTAGACCATGGCATTAAGTGCCCATCCAGGCACCTTCAACACCTCCAGGGACAGCAACTCCACCACTTCCCTGGGCAGCCCATTCTAATGCCAATCATTCTCTCTGTCAAGAACTTCCTCCTAACATCCAGGCTGTATCTCCCTCAGCATAACTTGGCTTCCTTCAGTTTGAAGTCATTATCTCTCATCTTGTCATTCCATGCCTTGTTACAAAATCCCTCTCCAGCTATCCTGTAGCCTCTTCAAATACTGGAAGGCTGCTCTGAAGTCCCCCAGGAGCCTTCTCTTCTCCAGGCTGAAATGTAAAACAAACCAATTCAGCATATGAACACCATACCTTAGAGGTAATCCAGATTACTAAACAGTGGCTCTGGGGCTCCTTTTTCAGCTTTCTGTATGAGCAGACTTTTCCTATCTCTATTTCTGTCTGCCTATCTCACCGAGTATGAATACTTGAGAGTTCTTTTGCTTTGGAAATAAAGAGGGGGGGCGGGGGGAGAAAGGCAACATTTTTCCTAGGTTGAAGGGTCAACATCACACTACCACCATCTGAAGCTGAATCTTGCTCATCCTCGTGAAGCAACTACATATCATGCTTGCAGATACAGAGCCCTCAGCTTTGACATCCCATCCCTTGGCAAGTCACTGTTTAAAATTAGCCATTCCTATGCCCAAAATTAATCCTGCCACTTAGTTTTGGTGTGGTTTTTTTCTCCTCAATAACATCAGAACAACACACTGACACACACCAAAGTCCCCTCTCAAAGATAATTTCAACTAGAACCTCTGCCAGATAATGTCTAGCTAGTCTCTGTAATGCCCTCTCACATACTCCTGTACTTTGGCATCCATCAAAGCCATCTCGAACACGACCAGAGCTCCAGCTCTCTTTCACTCCCCTCTCCCTACCAATTCCCCTGCATTTCTGCCAAGTACCCTCCCCTCCTCCTTCACTGCCTGCAGTGCTCAGTCAGGACTAGAGTGCTTTGCTTGGCTTTCCAGCAACTGCAAGAGCCAGACTAGTCCAAGTGCCAGCTATAGATCTCAGGCATGCCACATGAACAAGATGCCATTGAGCTGGGGGTGCCATGGCAGCCTGCTCTCACATCCCTGCAGTCCTGCTCAGCATGCTCCTGCAGGAAACACACAGCAAACAGCCTCTCAAGGTGTCTTTAGAGCAGGCACATGAACTTCCAGGAACACTTCGTAGACATTAAACATGGGCCAAGAATAACTAAGCTTTAGATTTCATTTTCTTTCTCTCCCACCAGCCCTCTGCACTCACAGCCAAAAATAAAGTGGTTTAGCCCTGGAATCAAGTTTGGACAAAACCCATCCTCTTTAGCTACTCAAAACTGCACTTTCTCTTCACTATCCTCTGATATTCTTAAAAGCCAGTGGAAGAACAAACTTTCCTGAGCCTGAGGCAGCAGACATTTCCCCTGTTCAGTCTCTGCAGAGGAGAGACTTCCCATTGAGCCTTTTTTTGCCCACACCAGGCAATCTTTTCCACCGTAGGCAACAGCTACTACACACCCCATTCCTGCCTGATTTCATGCTCCCATTCTATCAGAAAGCAGCCTCCTACACGATTCAGAACGCAGCAACTGGTGTGTGTGAGAATTCTGGGGTTTTAAATCAGAAGAGACCATTACAACCATCTGCTCCAATGCTCTCTGGCCACAGGGTTCAGCTTGTTCCCTCTACAAACTTGGATTTGGCTAAACAAGGCAGAGAGCCATCCCAACCCATAGAGGTCAAGAAAGGGCAGCAAGGCTGGTGAGGAGGCTGGAGCATGGCCCAGTGAGGAGAGGCTGAGGAAGCTGGGGGTGTGCAGCCTGCAGAAGAGGAGGCTCAAGGCAGAGCTCATTGCTGTCTACAGCTACATGAAGGAGGCTGTAGCCAGCTGGGGGTGGTCTCTTCTGCCAGGCACCCAGCAAGAGAACAAGGGGACACAGTCTCAAGCTGTGCCAGGACAGGTCTAGGCTGGATGTTAGGAAGAAGTTGTTGGCAGAGAGAGTGATTGGCATTGGAATGGGCTGCCCAGGGAGGTGGTGGAGTCGCCATCCCTGGAGGTGTTGAAGCAAAGCCTGGATGAGGCACTTAGTGCCATGGTCTGGTTGACTGGATAGGGCTGGGTGACAGGTTGGGCTGGATGAGCTTGGAGCTTCCACCCTGGTTGATTCTTTGATTCTATGAAATGGTCCCCCCTGGCTCTGTTACCCCACGGTCTGTTAAACCTTAAAAAGTGATCCTGTTTTGCACTTTTGGTTCAACTGCTGTTACGGGAAGTGTGGGGTAGGAGGGTGGTAAGGTGGTGCACACTGCCTCTTAGTACCATTACACTCAGCATCATTGCCTCTCCCTCCTAGGAAGGTACCATTTCCAAGATTCCTCCTTCTTCACAACACAGAAAGTAGCTTCCAGCTAAGTAGGAGATTTCAAGAACTGGTTTCCAAATGTTCCTTGTGTGCTAGTTTGAAGCTAGCTGGAATGTTTTGGTGAGAATTAGATTATAGGCTGTGAAAAGGAAACAATGGTGATGTCTACTGCACTCATAGGCTTGCTGAGATACATAAATACAAGAACACAAACATAGATAACACACTTGCTGTGTGCCTCTGGCTGCCTGCACTTTTCTTCCTAACCTGCTGTCTGTGTAACTAATCCTTCTGCTTTCTAACCCCCCTGGCCAATCTTCCAAACTCACCTTGAACATAAAGCAAAGTCTGGGATTAGATAGAGGGGTGGAAAGGAGGTGGAAGGGTGGTTGGGAGCCCCTCCTGGGGACTCAGGTTTCTGGGAGGGCTGTTGTGTTCCTCTATTACTTGTTGTGCCAGGGTAGGTATAGGCTGGATATTAGGAAGAAGTTCTTCCCAGAGAGAGTGATTTCCCATTGGAATGGGCTGCCCAGGGAGGTGGTGGAGGCACCGTCCCTGGGGGTCTTCAAGAAAAGACTGGATGAGGCACTTAGTGCCATGGTCTAGTTGATTGGTTAGGGCTGGGTGACAGGTTGGACTGGATGATCTTGGAGGTCTCTTCCAACCTGGTTGATTCTATGATTCTATATAGCTGTATACATTGTAAATAGCTGCTTGAATATCATGCTAAGCTGTAAATATAACTTCATTCCTTAATTTCCAGCCACTGAGTCTAGTCTGGGTGATTTTCTTAAGTGTGGGGGGGTGGGTGACACCCAAACTGTCACACCTTGGCAGCCCATCCAGGGAGACAGGCTGCTTGACACCAGTTCCTGCTCCTTGGGAAGCACCACTGCTGTCACCCGCAGTGTGCTGGGAGAAGGGACCTCCCAAAGCCTAGGGCAGCGCAGCAAAGCTGCCATGCAGCACACCAGAGAGACCTCCCTGGTGACATCCAAAGGAAATTCAGATATATTTGTTAGAGGAGTCACACTCCCACTGAATTTCACCAAATCATCTGACCTCGACCATCTCCTGTGTTCTGGTCTGAAATGTGTGACAATGCTCCTCAGCTTGCTACAGAGGCTTACAGGTTTGGAGGGAGACGCCAGTAACAACAACATGTGGTGTTAAGCTGAAGCTCATGTTTCAGCTCAGAAAGTGACATTCATGCTCTCTATAATCCCTGGCAATAAAACAATGGATTAGAGAGACAAAGGCAATGACATCCAAGGGAAGAACTCATTTTTTTACTGGTTTCACAGACAGTGGTGAAACAACTTTGAAGAATCTGGTTTGTTTTTTTTTCCTCTGCCCACACTGTGTAGGTTACCCAGAAGATTCTACATCCAGGGTTGCAGCAGGGACATAGTTACAGCATAGGTCACCCTCCAAGTGTTTGAGAAAGATATTCTCAAGAAAATAAAGACACCCATTATGAAAAGGTGCTTCCAGGCAGGGCTCACATGCCATGATCTGTTGGAGTGGTTACTCCACTAAAACTGGGTGGGACAGGTGAGTGTAAGAAGAGATTAACTAAGGCAGGCCCAAGAGTGACTACGTAATTAAGTTTCCAGCTGCAAGGAGCTGTATTTTTTAAACAGAACCTTGGAAACCACAGCTCCTGCTACACCAATTATTTGCTCCAACTGATTACATCGGAAGCGAACTTCATGCTTTGCCACCGGAGACTGAGCCCAGGAGAGAAGGTGGAGCAGTTGCAATGGGGAGTTCACAGTCCCCCTGGCTCCCTCACAAGCAGGTTTGTCCTTACCAAGCCCTGCTCTTTCTCAACTATGGGCAAGCTGGATTTCAGGGGTTGCTCTGTAACAGGCTCCTTGTCAAAGAGTTTGATGGGCTTGCAATATCCCCCAGCTAATGATGGCCTCCATGCCACGGCAGGAAGGACAGGGAAGAGTCAAACGTGACCGAGGACAGCAGAAGGCAGCAATACATACTCTCTTCTTTCTCCCATTTTCTTCTGGTCTGTCTCTCCCTGTAAGACTTGCTCACTACCATTAAAGCAGCTTCCTTCTGGAGAGGAGAGACCCAGCTCCCTCAGCCTTTCCTCTCAGAGGAGGCATTCCACTGCCTTCAGCATCTTTGTGGCTCTTTGCCACACTCTCTTGAGCGGTTCCATGAGGTCCTTCAACTGAGAGACCTAGAACTGGATGCCTGACCTAGTTGAAGATGCCCCTGGTCATTTACTGCAGAGAGGGCTGGACCAGATGACCTTTCCAACTCAAACCCATTCTATGATTTTGGGATTCTATGACCTTTCAAGGCAGCAGACACCTCTGACCCTAGCTACACAACTCAGCGCCCAGCCCAGGCACAACCCAGACGTAGCCCTTCGCACTCTTCACTCTACCTTGCAAAACCACCACACCAAATCCCATCTGATTTCCCCCCCCCCCAGCTTCAGAAACATAAGTTACGCAAGCCTTTCATTAATCACATTTTAAATATGTGGGAGAGAACTCAGCAGTCCTCACATCCACCAACTATGCAACTCTGTTCTCACCTATTCAACATACTCCTACACTGCTGCTTACACAAAACCCAGACGCTATGAGAAAACAGAGCAGGCAGGCCACTCATCTTTAGTAACAGTTTTGTCTCTTATGATCAAATATGGATTAGCTCTATCTTCTCAGCCTCTCCTCCCCGCCCCACATGCCTGCAATATAATTAAACCACTACAAAGAATTAACAGGCAACTACTTGTGTTGGTTTTTCCCCCAAATGAAAGTCAGAGAAGCAATGAACTATCACATGCAACTCTCCACCCTTCTCCAAGTTGCCTACCTCCTTCCAAAATATGAGTCAAGTTTATTCATAATAACGCCCCAGACTAAGAAACCCTTGATTTGCTGACAGCACCTAAACCCTGCAGAAAGTGTCAACACCCATCCTGCCTGACAATAAAAGCCTCACACCTCTGAACTGAAACGTCAGCTGCTGTGTTCCTACAGAAGATGTCCTCCATCAGCACTCTGACCGCAACCAGTATTTGGACAGACTGTTCAGTCTGGAGAGGAGAAGTCCTTATTGTGGCCTTTTGGTATCTTAAGGGGGCCTACAGGAAAGCTGATGAGGGACTCCTTAGGATGTCAGGTAGTGATAGGACTGGGAGGAGTGGAGCAAAGCTAGAAGTGGGTAGATGCAGATTGGATGTTGAGAAGAAGTTCTTTACCATGAGGGTGGTGAGACACTGGCATAGGTTGCCCAGGGAGGTGGTGGAAGCCTCATTTCTGGAAACTTCTAAGGCCAGGTTGGATGTGGCTCTGAGCAACTTGATCTAGCATGAGGTGTCCTTGCTCATAGCAGAGGGGTTGGAACTGGATGATCCTTGAGGTGCCTTCCTGCCCTGACAATTCTGATGCTATGACAACATCAGGCAGCACTGAAGCGGCACTGCCACAGCTACTCACTGCCAACAGGATGTATTAGCAGCTTCTAATTACAAGATCCATTTCCATACAATTCCTGAAAACTACTAATGCTGCAAAGCCCACTTCTGGTGAAGGGCAATTGCAGAGCAAATGCTGACCATGAAAGGAGAAGTCTTTGCATGTTGATACAGTTATAAAACAGGTAATTGCTTAACCAGGAGCCCCATGCTTATTAAATACCACCTACACCAAATGCCAATAGTTCTTTAATAATTCTTTCCAGTTCCAAAACTGGATCATCCACATTTGGCAAATCTTGGCTCTGGCACTGTAAACACTCCAGTCTCAAATTAATAGTTAACAACTGGGGCAAGACTGGGAGCAGGATATCTCCATCTCTAAGTCTGGAGACGAAGTTCTACTTTCACTCGCAGGATTTGAGAACCAGGTGAGAAAACAGAGGCTGGCTAGGAGCAGGGACTGAGTTTATTTATGGCAATGCTGCAGCACAGAAACTCACTTCTTTTGAGGCAAGCACTGACCTCCCAAAAAGCTAGAGAGGGACTTTTTTACAAGTGCTTGTACTGATAGAACAAGTGGGAACGGATTGAAGCTGGAAGAGGAGAGATTTGCCTAGATATTAGCAAGAAGTTATTTACAGTGAGGGTGCTGAGACTCTGGAACAGGTTGCCCAAGGAGGTTATAGATGTCCTCTCCCTGGAAATGTCCAAGCTAGGCAACCTGGGCTAAAGGAAGGTGACCCTGCCTACGACAGGAGGGTTGGGACCAGATGATCTTTATGGACCCTTCTAACCCAAACCATTCTGTAACTCTATCACAGTGTGTCTTTAGAAAAGTAAGCAACAGCAACACTGTAATTTGGTTTAGCACTGTACAATTTCTAGATTTTCCAGAACAAAGGAGTAGAGAAGAAGACCACTCCAGTTTTGAAAGATCTGAGCACTGTCACCTCAGCCCATAGCCATATAGAAAGCAACACTGACACAAGTTGCATGAATTCTGCTTTGCCAAAGACAGCAATGACTTTTCAGCACCAACCCCTAAAGAAAAATCATGAAACAACTCACAGGTTCACAGCATATTAGGGTTTGGAGGGGACCTCTGGAGATCTTCTAACCCTACTGCCAGAGCAGGACCTTGTGCAGGTCACACAGGAAAACCAAAACCCCAAACAACAAAACAAACCAGCTTTTAAGGTTCTCTTCCAAATGCTGAGAAGCTAACATTCAAGTCACTGCAAAATGTGCAGACCAACATGACTCATTCACTGACAGCAACGACACTGCTAAAAATAAGCAGTGATCTGCAGGAATATAAACGCTTTATAATGCCACACACTTTGTCATCCTGGCTGAGGGCTTGCACGGCTGCCTTGCAGCACAAGCTTTGCATCTGAAGACATTAAAGCAGCAGGTAACAAGCAATTCAGAGGAAGAGCTGGCACATGCAAGATGCCATTTACCAGATGAACTCGATACCATCTCCTCCTGCCCGGAAGGTGATGGTTACAGAGGCAATCCTCTCTCCTCTCATTCATCGCAGAGGACTGCAAAGTGAGATGAACACTGTCCTTTACACATCGGTTCAAGCATGCAGAAAGTGCTCTTCCTGCAACACAGAGCCTTACAGAAAAGGACCAGGAGCTCACAGGAAACCTAAGATGGCTCCTGTGAAATAGCTGGTGATGATGATGCCTGCCAGCCCCCAGGGGAAACTCATCAAGACTTTGGGCCATGTGTTTTCATTAAGCCTGAACACCATCTGCATGCAAGGTAACAGATGCCATGCAATGGAGTGCATCACCCAGCCTGCCTTGGTCACTTAAGCAGGTGGCAAGTTTCATTACTCCATATAATGTTCCACAACTGCACAACATCATTACACAGGAAAACCTCAGCAGCATTAAAAAAACCATTTCAGTGAGTGCTCAGCCAGGTACCTACAACAGCACACAAATTAACAACTTCAACTTTCTCCCCACCTGTGCTTGCACCAGCATTTGCTGGGAAAGAAAGGTTAACTTGTCATACAGCTAAAAGGAGTGGCTGGCTGGTCAGGTGAGCTGTGACAGAACTACAGGGAGCTGTCAGCATGTGGCTACTGTCAGAAGGGAAAGCAGCAAGCGAGGTTTATTTTGCAGCAACTGGAAGCTAAGAGAATGCAGAATGATTAGAAGCTGGAAAAAAGTCAGGTTTTAATTTATTTATCATGCTGTCATTGCACTGAGGAGTCTTACTTACACAGTATATGCTTCACTGGGCATAAAGCTTCACTGGACTTTCCCTGGCTGAGGACCAAACAAGCCATGCATTAAGATACACCTTAACATTATGCTACTGCATTATGAGAAACAAAGCACAGCCCCAGCCAGAAATGAAGCTATAACCTACTGCTAAAACAAAAAAAGACAGATTATGGACTTCATGGCTCTATGCAGAGATATTTCAGGTCAGAGGGAGGTCATGCTGCAAGCACAAATATAAATGCCAGTGCTGCTTTTCCATTCTAAAAGAAGGAATTCACAACACTTTGCACCAGTCAACTAATAAAACTGTCTTACTTTTGGAAAGGCAAACTCGAGTTTCTGCAAGTATCTGCTGGTCACATAAGCTCCCACATGGGTAACACCTTAAGAGTAAGTCTTCTAATCTACTGGAGGATTCACTGCATGTAAAAGCTGAAGCCAAGACCTCCTCTCAGCACATCTAAAATGTAGGGAGCCCATGGCCTAGCACTGACCATACAGCACACCTGAAGAGACCACCACAGGTCAGAAAGGCCCAGCTGTTCACAGTGAGCACCTACAAACTGCAAGCAATGCTCACACTGTCTTCAGACTCCTTGGCAATGAGGGTCTGCAAGCATCACAGGAACCTGCAGCCTTTCCAAGGGAGGCTTTTTGGTATTGCCAAGTGTTCAAAGCAGGCTGGGTACCACAGCACCCTTTTGCCTCTACAGAACATAGAAATATCTATCAATCCTACCTCAGCCATTCTCATCTGGGAATCAGTGACCCTTTTACACAGTCTTCAAACTCCTTGGTTCTGGTTCAGCCAGTTGGTCGTTTGGCTTTTTGATCTCTTGAAATATAAGACAACAAAACCCAAGAAGTAGCCATCCACAGAAACCATCAGACAGGAACCTTTTGTTCCAAACAGAGCAAGGAAACCAAGCAATATCAAGGTGTACATCAGGCTGCACCACAAAGATTTGTCACTGCTAACTTCAACTTGAGCTCAGCTGACTCAGGCACACATGGATGCACCACTACTAGCACTCAAGAAACACTGCACTGTTTATTACTTTTATGGTTCTTTGAAAAACACATCCCCCAAACCCCCAAAATAGGCAAAAGCATGAGCAACAGGCTTCTGGAAGACAACTCCAAGCAGTCCATTTTCCAGTACCTTTGAGGCTTAGCATCTATTTTTATTGGGTTATCAATTCTTTCACTTTGGAAACCAGACTGCTCCTATATAACCCTCTCCACATGCAGTGGAGGGGAAACAAAAGCAGAATCTGGTTAACTCAGGAGAAGACAAAGCTGCTTTATTTGTTTGTCAAATACCTGCAGGTTTGGCACACCTAACCACCTAAGAGCATTGGCCATCAAGGGAAGGAAAGAAACGAGTGAGCAAGTGAGCATGAACCTCACCTAAAGCCATCGAGTGGCTTTGCTGTTTTGGGCAGACTGAAACTGCAACAGTGCACAAGACAGCTTCTATCAGACTTCCTATCCACCACAACACTATCAGTGTGTCAGCCCTCACCTCCAGCACTCAGCTGCATTACTGCAGCATCATCTGCCTGGCAGAACAGCTGCCTCCTCCCCTCCAGTTCACTGAATGCTTTAGGTTGGAAGGGCCCTTAAAGATTGCAAAGGTTCAAGCCCCTTGCCATGGGCAGGGACACCTCCTACTGGACCAGGTTGCTCAAGGCCCCATCCAATCTAGCTTTGAACACTTCCAGGGTTGGAGCATCCACGACTTGCCTGAGTAACCTGTTCCAGAGCCTCACGGCCCTTGTGGGAAAGAATTTCTTCCAGAGTTCTAATTTAAGTCCAGGCTCTTCCAGTTTGAAGCCATTAAGCCTTGTCCTGTCACTTCATGCCCTTGTAAAAAGTCCCTGTCCAGCTCTCCTGCAACCCCTTTCAAACACTGGAAGGCTGCTCTAAGGTCTGCCTGGATCCTTTCATTAACACTTAAAGCTTCCTTCTTTCATAAAGCTGAGTTTGGAATTTACATTTTGGGGGAAGAAGCACACAAGTTGTTGTTAAGTCTCAATAATCAAAGGAGGACAAATAATTTCCTTTTATTTCTTTATCTAGCAGGTCATGCAACCTCTCCTCATGACAAATAGCTTCTGAGGGAGGGTGGAGGGAGGAAGTCAAACCATTTTTTTTCTCCCCTGCATGCTGCATTACACTCCAGAGGATCTGTTGGGTATTTATCTATAGAGACATACCTCGATGAATGTCAAAGAGCAATAAATATTAAAGCAGGGTGGTTTGCTTACTCAAGCTTTAGCACTATACTTGGTTACTGGGTCAAATCTCAAAGAGCTGTTCAGCCTGCCAGTGCTAATTCTTCCACAGACAAAAAAAAAACCAAACCCAAAACTACGATGTAGGTCAGAGAAAAAAAAAAGTTCATTAGGAGGACAACATCATCTAAATTTTTCCAGTCTGAAGTTGCAGCAGGAATTTATACAGAAAACAACCACATCCTTGTCATGTTCCTTAACCAAGGAAAGAGGGAAAACACCCAGCAGTTTGTTACAGGAGGAACTTCACTTGTAGCAACATCACTGCACGCTGGCTCTGCAAGGTTTGAAAGCTGTGTGAGGGTTTTTGTCACTGTGATTGAACAGATACTCGGAAGAGTTACTCTTGCATAAAATGCCTAATGGGAGAGAAGTGAAAAGAGCATGTCACTGTAGGAAACACGACTGCTACCAAAGCAAAACCTGCTTTCAAAGCCTCTCCCTGCTATCAGTCTCGCTTTGTCATTCCATACAGACACACAAAAAAACACCCAGGGCTAATAATAACTTTAAAACAAATAATAATTATGCAGCTGATCAGACAAAACTTCCTTGTTTTATAAAAGCAAAGCAACTTGCATGGGGGTGTATGGTGCAAAGCCTAAATACAGACTGCCTGGGAGATAAAAGGGTAAATATTGTCATTTTGAGGAGCAAATATTGTAGTTTCTAGGAGGAAGATTGGAAAAAAAAACCCAACCCACCAACTCTCGACCAAAACAAGCTCAATCCACGTTAAAATTTAAACATCTCAGGGCTACACAATGTAGTGCACTAAATTTTTAATTTGAAGTGGGCAGATTCATTAGGAAAGCCTGAGAGTGGTCCCGTTCAGACTAGGCAGCAGATTAGGAGCAGAGGACTCTGGCCCCAGCCACACAACCTTTTAAGCTTGCAACACAAAGGTCAGGAATAGAAATTGCAGTTGTATCTAGGACCGCTGATAATCACTTTCCAGTTTCCTTTCTTCCTTCTCAAGCAATTTCCTGAGTAGTTTTCAATACCTGCTTCTGGTTAACTGTTCCATTCCTGCAGTACATTGGTCTGTGCTGGTTCCCATCATCTCCATCACTACTGCTGTCACAATTCAAGCTGCAATCAGACTCCTCTCTGTCCAAAGAAATCCAAAGTACTATTGACTTAGCCTTCCATCAACTGTGTAGACCCCCACATCTCACAGTGGATAAAAGCCTTCTCCCTGGCAGCATAAGGATTCATACATATTTTGATTTTAAGATGATTTACATTCTTCTCTCCTTTGCCAAAAAAAAAAACAAACTCACAAGCAAAGCAGTGAAGATCAGGCAAAATTAGTCAAAAATCTTTTGTTCTGTCTCTCAAATGAAGATTCAACTACTTGGTCTTCAGAACTACCTTTCACATTACAAAAATATTTTCAAAGGCTCTGTCTTCAAAGAAACAAAAAAGAAATTATTTGAGACACAGATGAGCTCAGGCATCAAAGCCAGCTCAGGTAGTGCCTCGCAAACTCACCAAGAGTTTCAGGCTGCCTCTTTAGTACTTGGCTGCAGAGACCATGAAGGAAACTCTCAGGAGAATCATCCAACCCCATCCAGCCCAGACGGAGACATTCAGCTTCCTGAAACTGCCTGCAGCAAGGTCCACTACCAGCAACTGCCCTTGTCTCAGCCCTGGGCAGAGGGGACACAGCTTCAGGAAGAGATGGGCAAGATGCATCTACCCAGGTGAAGCTTCTCTCCACTGTATCCCTTTTTCCTTGGATCAAACACAACCATTGCTGCAACACTCTTCAATGTCTCTGAACAACAGGGCACCCAGTTGGCTTCGCCAGCCCTACCTGCTTAGAGATGAGAGGGCAAGGACAGCATCAGTGCCAGACAGCCTAACATCCTGTGGCACTTTGTGCACTGATGTAATCCTTCAGCCTCACGGTGCCATGATCAAACTTTGCTCGGGGTGACCATTAAATATTTCATAATCAAGAGAAAGGAGATAAGGCTTTATTTCTGCAACTTCCAACCCCTCTGCAAAAGCCTGATACAATCAAATTGCTTCAGTCCAACTGGTGCTGAACTCAAGCTATCACTCACTAATCCCTAACAAGGGAGCAGAGACTCCCATCCCCCCCTCATTCTTCTGATGCCTGCCAGCAAGGAGACAGATTTATTTCTTTAGCATGAGCATTTTGCTATTGGAATGACTGGATATACCAGTGCTGTTGCAACAAATCAGCATAAACCATAATCTTGTTAGAAGGCTATGGAACAGATTAATCCACTGAAAAATCCAGTTTGTTCCAAGGCAAGCTTTCCTCTAGCTGCAAATACACAGAGACAGCACCTCAGAGCCTTCAAAAAACCCTCTTTGCCCTACTGCAGGGAAGAGGAGGCACAGATATTTTAAACACCAAGTGGAATTCTAGTGCCACTATCATTGATGGGAAATGCTCTGCTGACTTGAGCAGTCTCACAGTTTGAACCCTGACATCTCGCTTTGTGCTCACAAGAACACCAGTGGAAAAGAAAAAGAAGAGTGACAACACAGATTTCATTGAGATCTGTTTGTGTTTGTTTCAAGCCTTCAGAACAAACATCCCCAAATGAGAAATCTTACTTTTTATGAACTCAAGCCAAACAAGCCAAAACACATCTTTCAACACAGGCTGCTCTCCACCCCCACACAGGGAAGAAAAAAACCCCAACGTTCAGTACAACAACATCTTCAACATTTGCATTCCAAAACACAGCAACTTTCTGCTGCTGTCATAATTCTTCTTATTATTAATGTTGAGCACCATCAGATGTAACTGCAGATTTGCTGTGTCCTCACAACAGATTTACTTGCAAGATTGAACCAACAGGTCAGTTAATCACCAGGATTGCTTACAAACCACCCTAAGAGTTTCAGCAGTTCTTTAAACTACTCCAAACCTCTGCAACATGTTGAATAGTGGCCAGCATGTAACATGAGAATTTATATTTGAAGGAAAAAAACACATAAATCACATAAATCTTAGCACCACTCAGTTGAAAACCGAGATTCTTATGGAAGAATGTTTTCTGGTTTCGAAGTCACCCAAGATCACAAATCTGAAGTGTTATGAGTAAAAGCAAAGAATGCCAACTTTAACCACACTAAAAATGATCACAGGTTAGAAATACAGAGAAGGAGAGGGCTAAGTTTTTAGTGCATGCAAGAGAGGTTCCAGCCTAGTTTAGTGTTACCATAGAGAGGGAGAGAAAGGAATTTTTATGTCTGTCTCATGTTTAGTCTGTTTTCCATTTTGAATTCTCATGGCCAAAGTCTGGGAGGAGAAATAGATTTAAAATATTTATTTGCCCTTTGTACCAGGTTTGGAAATGAGGAATCCAGAGGGTAGCTTTCATAAGCAGTCTGATAGGTATGGATGAAGAGAATGACAGCACTACCTGAACAGAAGGAAAACACAGCAGTAATGAGACTTCTGGGCAGCCTGCTGCCATCCAAATCAGCCCCTTTAAATGCTTCATTAAGAGAGCTGAGGTTTTGCTTCATTAGAGGCAAGCATTCCTCGTGCTAGAAAGCTCCTGCTCAGATCTATAAATATCATGAGGTCCACTGGAGGATACGTTTCCAAGTGCCTGTTTAGCATCAGGTGCCTAGCTGGAGAAGCTTAGTACTTGGAAGTGGGAGGTCAGCATTTAGCATTGTACTACATGCTTTCCTGGCTTCCTACTTCCCAGCACAGACAGAGTGGTTGCCTTCATAAAACTGGAGGTGGTTGTGCACCTCAGCTGCTGCAGGAATCATCTGTCTCTTCCTGCGTGCAGCAGCTGGGAGCCTGTCAGGGAAGCATGGGCAAAACTCCCTAGATTCAACGTGCCAGTGAAGAAAAATTTAACCCTACCAACCTCATCAGTTTAAGACCTAGAATTTGAGTCTAGATTGCTCTGGCAGAGAGAAAAGCAGCCTATTCATTCAGATTTTTTCTGGGCACAGCATGAGATCCGGGGAGCTCTCATTGACAGTTAGTTATAATTAGATGATATTTTAAAATAGTATCCAAGCAGGCATGCTCAGTCCTCTCCCTATATACCCCAAGTCCTAAAGAGACACTAAGCTGCTTTGTGTTGCACTCCAGTGATCCCTGTTTGAACTTGGGGCATCTTGGACAAGCTCCCAATTAAAGTAGTCCAAGTGCAGGAGCCACTCAAGCGTAGTTTTCTTTGGCTCTGAAAGAACTCATCATTACAATTTAATTTGTCTCTGGATTCTTCTGCAGCTTGGGTTAAGGATGGAATAAAAGAAGCTAGAAGAGAGCAGAAGTTCAGCTCTGCTCTTGAAGTTGGGTTGCCACCTGACTGCTTGCCCAGTGGCCTGGCTCATCTTCCCATCCCCCCAGAGACCATGCAGGCACTAAGTGATTGGGAACACATGGCACTTGCTTGCTGGGGCTGCCACTGCCTTTGCCCTTTAGCTATCTCCTTCCTATTCCTTCTGCCCAACCTGGAAAAATCTCTGTCTCCAGTAAGAGGGCAATGCCCCTTCAGACACAGGCTGATCACATATATCCACAGAAATTCTGCATGGTCAAGTGGAATAAGGCACCTGTTTGGGGTGGGTACATCCAAGGGCAATATCTGAACAATATGGGCATGCTAACAAGAGGAATGCAGGCAAAGCTGCATCTCATTCTGTTCTGATCGAGAACAGTCCTAACCCTGAAGGCAATACATTGCCATTGTTTCACAGATACCTACACTGAAACTACAAGGTCTAAAGAGAATGGCTTTGTTTGCAATAAAGCATTAAGAGGTAAGAGAACAGCACCTCTCTGATACTATTTCTATTATCTTAAGGCACAATGGGAGTACAATAAATCCCTTCCTGTAAAGGGAAAAGCTGCTCTGGGTGAGCAGCACACAGAACAGAGAGAAGCCTAGCCCATCATGCCTCCCTTTCCCCTCGAGGGCACATTTATCTTTGCCCACAGGCCATTTAGTCTTAAGATATTCTGTTATAAATATTGACAGGAACCCAAATGTCCTTTGACAATGCAAGCCATACCGCATGAGAAGAAGTGATCTCCTCCTCCAGCCTGCCCTGCATTCAGCTGCAGTGGTGTTGCAGCTTTGCTGTTTGTCTACAGCCACATCCTGGGTTCAGTGACCACAGGAACACACACGTGTAGCTACTCACAGTTTGTGTTTGCAAATGGAGCCCTATCATCTCTGAGTCACATCTCCATCAAGGCTTTCTCTTTCTTTCTGCTCTCAGCATAATCTACCTTCACATTTGCAGACTAAGAGAAAAGAAGTCTGGCCACAGTGACATTGCATAAATGCAGCCCGGATAAGATGGCAGATAGAGCCAATGTGTGTGGCTGTGGCTCCCCTTCAGTGAGGAAAAGAGGCACTTCCACCTTTAATGAACAGCAGCCTGAACAAAGCTGTTCGAAGAGAAGCAGGAATAGCTTCAAGTTTTGGAAGCAAGCCTTCCAAAAAGGTTATACAAGTAAGATACTCCTTCCAGATAGTCAACTGGCATAACAAACAGGCACAGATTACAACTTCCTTACAAATGCACCATCTCCACTCACTTTCTCCCAGCCAAGCAGTCAGTGCTAGCCAACAAACAGAAGCACACATGCAAAGCCTACCAATACACAGCAAAACTCCCTTCCCTGCTGTGCTGTTTTGCTTCAGTAAAGTGCAGGACTCCACTGAGGGAGACCCCACGTTACCTGCACCTGTCTGCAGCAAAGCCCTGAACACAAGCCTCCTTCCAGCAGCAACAAGCTGTAGGTCCAGCTTCTGGTCTCTGTGAGGGGAAGCCTTCAAGTCTGAACATCTGAAATAACTTTCCCTGCTTGCTTTCTCACCTCTGGTAACACATTAGCAGCTACCACTCCTGGTACATGCTCCAAGCATGTGTTGCTGTCTAGACCAAGAAACAGCTTGATTTCTTCCAAGCTGAGGGAAAGGAAGAGGACATGAAGGGAAAGGACAAGAGCAAGGAGCAACAAAGAAGGAGCAATGCACAGGAGCCATAAGAGGACAGGCCAAGAACACAATGTCCCAGCAGTGCTGGAAGGGGTGACAGGAAGGGCTGTCCTATCTGCAGGCAAAAATGGGTAACAGAAATGAAAGCAACTCATTGCACTGCTAGGCAGCACTGGGTATTTTACCTTACACTGACCTTGGAAACAACTGCAGGTAACTTGCAACACTTACTAGAAGCCCACAGGTGCAGGACAGTAGCTTGGGGGATGACCCCAAGGGCTGCCTGAACCCAACCATGACCCAAAGGGACCCAGTGAAAGCTGTGACAGGAAGGCCAGACAAGAAGCAAAGACCTGGGCTAGCGTGCCCCACCCCTTAGGTAAGTTTCCATCATCTTCCCATGCCAAAATGCCCTCCTTCATCTCCAGAATGGTGAGGTGCCAGGAAGCAGCAGCAGTCAGTGCTTGCTTTCAGAGGGGCGAATCAGTGAAACTGCCAGTTGGAACAACAACAGCAAGAAGCTGCAAACAGAAAAGCACACCAAGGGGAGGGTGTATCTGAGCATTGGTGGGCTACTTTGAAATAGTTCCTGGAAGTAACTTAGCTACTGAGTTTTTAGCCTGTTGACTCTGACAAGCCCAGCTGCAAGGTGGGAGTTGTATGTTGCAGTCCAGCTTGTGTCAGCACAGTGAGCAGGGGACATGCTTGGATAAAACCAGGACACACAGTTCTGTGAATAAGCAGTTCAGGGTGGTCAGTCCCTAGACCGTCTCCATCTAGCCCTCATCCTTCCTGCAATGGGAACCACATCCCCACGCAGCCTCACAACACCTCACAGCTGTTGGTGGACACACAACCCTGTGCAGTGATCTCCAGCCTGTAGCTACAACCCCTCAGCTTCCCCTGGAAACCTGCTGCCCTCTGGGCTAGGTCCTCACCTGCACCAGGTGCACATTTTGTCACGAAGGCACAAGGACCACAAGCAGAGCAGCATGTGGCAGGCACTGGCCTGGTGAAGGAGGCTTTCAGTCCCACACTCAGCTTTTCTGCCCACTCCCCTAGCTCTGACTGTGAGCAGAAACTGACCAACTTCCTCGCTGCCACCAGCACTCTGTAGATAGGTTTATCCTGCTTGTTTCACAAATATGATTGCAGCATGTTTTATTTTACATAACACTCATATTTGAGTCACTAAGGCTCAGCCCTGGCATGAGGCAAGTCCAGTAGTAACTTCATCAGGGTGAGCATTCAGGCATCTCCCAGCCTCTGACACTATACATATATATATATATATATAAATATATACATACACAAACGTTATTCTTGGTTCTTTATAGGAGCTCAGTGACATTAACATCCAGTTGTGTTAATGCCCTGTATGGGCCAAACACAGTCACCTCCTTCCCTGTCCACCCTCCTCAACAGATACTCCACTCACCTCTTTCTGAAGCCCAAGTTTCTGACCACTCCTTTGCACACACTGAAAGCCAAAGCAAACTGCAGGGCAGGCAGGCTGGACCCAAGCCCTCCCCACCCCCAGGAAGGCATTTCCACCCCCACCCAGCATCCAGCCAGAAGCCTGACGGCCGACACACCGTGCTGCAGCAGCACAGGAGATACCAAGGCAGAGCAGCTGTGCTCTTGCTGGTGCCAAGCATGCAGGTGCCCTGGCAGAGCAGCAATAGCTGCAGTTTTAGACTCAAGCGCAGGCTGCCGCACAGGCTGCGGAGCAGAGGTGGCCTCAATCCTCTGCAGAAACACTTTTCACTCTGCTGATAGGTCTCAACTTCAGGTCCCTGTGCCAGGCCTCCCTATTACAGCCGTGGCTGCAGGTGGAGGTAGCTCCACAAGCTTTTCATCACGTAAATGGTATGAAAATCACCCACCACAAATGCTATGCGAAAGTCGTTCCAAGGGGAAGCACCATTAAAAGCAACATTTTCAGCCTTGAAATATTGGCTCACTGGGTTTTGTGAAGGTTGGGGTTGAGTCAGATGCAATCCACATTAAGATGATGAATATTTTCCTATAGGGGAGAGACTTAAGCTTCCCTAATTCAACCAACTTGTTACTCCTAATGCCAAAAGGAAACACAGCAACACCCATGCCCTTCACTGCTGACAAACCACCGCTGGAATGAGTGGAACACGCTGTGGCTCTTCCCACAACTTCCATCAAATCCTGGGGCACCATACATCCTCCAGCACTTCATCCTGGCATACTCCCTGGAGTTGCCTTCGCTGGGCTGTTACAGGGAGTGCCAATTCACGCAATCACCCAAGCCAGGAACACCTAGTTCCAGAACAGCACTTACAAAGTGTAGAACAACAAAACCTTTCTTTCCTACCAGACTTGTACCATTCCTTACTACTGCATCTTGCAACAGCAGTGCATGATTCATCACACTACATTTGTTTAAAGATTAAGGGTTTTACTAACTGCTCGAGACACCTTAATTCCTTTGATTTGATGTGTATCTTGTGCTTTATCTGAGAGCAACAGGTAATTTAAATGGAGGGGAAATTAAAAGAATAAGATCCAAGGCATTAAGCTTCCTCTAGAACTTTATCCATTAATTTAAAGTTGGAGCAGATGAATTTCAGTTAATGGCACTTCCCCTTCCAACACCTGGAACGATCTGAATTGTCCCAGAGAAGTCTGGCCAGTTTGGTTTACACAAAAGCTTCACTTAAGGCTCAAAACTTTAGGAACTGAAACAAAGAGCTGTGTTTCACACCTAGTATATGGCAGAAAAGAACAAGAACATTTATTAAGTGTGTAAGAAATAAGAGCCAAGGCAAACATTCTGCATCCTAGCAGCCCTAACACAATATCAAGGGCCCAGTGGAGTCCCAATGGCATACTGGTTAAAAAAACATACTATTCTATGTGAAATCATTGCCAAGCATCAAGGCAGCACAAAGAAATAAAGGATTTTTAGGTATAAACCAGGTACGCTGCTGAACTCTTTATCTGCCTCACTGGAAGCCTGGGGTACACCTGGGAATAGGTGTTGCCAAGTTACTGGTCTCCATCTCCAGCAGGGCACAGTAATCTTCACAGACACCATTCAGGAGCTGCAGATTTTAAATGAATTAAAAGTATTTTCACTAAAATGTTCCTGGAACACATCTCTGTCAGTTGGGGAAGGAAAAAAAAAACCCAAACCAACCAAAACAAAACCCCAGGAGCAGTGGTTAGTGGCAACCTATCAATTATTTTTTCGTTCAGTTGTCTTGATGCAAAAAGCAGAGCACAAGATAAAGGAGGAAAGAAACATCAGCAAGGAGGAGATGCTTCCAAGAGGACACTTTAATGGCAAAGCACATGGTACAAACAGTTGGAGTTTTAAAGGTGCTGAGCATGTGAGGAAGGAATCAAGCCACAGGGATGCAAACATCTTGAGGATTTTTGCCTTTACATCAGAGACACTTCTCTGTCTGCCCAGTAGATGAGAACTGTCACCTACCACACCACAGTACACAGCAGACAGCCATACCCCAAGTGGGAAATCAATCACAGCCATTGCCCAGGTCTGAGCATATCTGAAACTTTGTTCTTGGTCCACTCAAAAGCTCTGCCCTACCCCCACATGATCCCCTTTAAAGATTCATTCAATAGCGGACTACAGAGAGACCCTGCACTGGCTTCGCAAAAGAAGGAGGTCATTGGAGACAATTAAAGCAGGGATAGCAGCATTCAGACCTTAAAAGAATAAAGCTCTTTGTAGCTTCACAGCATTGCTGAGCTGCACAGATAACTCACTTTTGCAGAGTGACACAATCCAAAACGTTCATTATCTACACAACCATGTTGCTCTGTTGACTGCCATGGGCTTTGGTGAGCCACAAGGGTGCTCGGTTTCCAGGTATTTGGAACCAGAATAAACCCTACAGTAACGTGTGCTGCAAGGAACACCACTCCCCTGAACGTGACTAGGGTAGATGGACATCACTATGAATAGTTTTGAAATGGGAGAGAGAAAGGGAATCTGAAATAAAGTAAAAGCTCTTCATCCCCACAAGCAAGAGTAGCACAAGCACAAATGATCACCCACTGCTGACAGTCACTCAGGGTAAGGATGATGAAATCACCCTGCAAATTTGTTACCTATTTAACAGACTTTTCCTTTCTTTATGGCCACTATTTCTGTCATTTCAGCAACCACACGTTTCGTGTCCAAAGCCACGTTGGATGTGACCTTGAGCAAACTGGGGTACTATAGGAGATAGCCCTGCCCATGGCAGAGGGTTGGAACTAAATGATCTTCAAGGTCTCTTCCAACCCAAACCACTTTGTGATTCTAAAGGCAGAAATGGAGCCTCAGTGGCTCATCAGTGTCCACGACCTCCCTTCCAGAAACACTCAGCATGGACAGTAGGGAACCACTTTGCTGTGAGCTAAGGACAAGTGCCACTATGTTTGATCCCAGGAGCATAACATAACATCTTTTGTAACACCTTCCTATGTTTAAGAGCATGTATATTGATCCCTTGGCATAAAAACACAACAGCTAAAATCAGAGGACCACCTGTCCTCTTAACCACAGAAATTTCAGTCTTTGTACACAAACTGTCAATTTCTGTCCTCTCCCCCAGCTCACATTCAGTCTGTGGGTAAAACCTACCTGCTAGCAAAGGCTGCTCTTGCAGCAACAGCAGTGGCAGCCAGGGAAAAGGGAGTTCTGCTAAGAAAAAGAATGCCAAGACTCTGGGAGTACAACGGCAGCACTGAGCTTATGAAAGAAAGCCCAGCCTGAAGCTCAGTTCTATTACAGCCGTATTTTGCACATCTTAACCTTAAAACCACACTCAGAAAAGTAATTAAGCCATTTAAAGCCCTGAGATAATCATGCAGGACATCACTACAGCATAGGCACAACTTCCCTCTAAGCCTTTTCCAGCTGCGAAGACAACCAAGGCAAGCCCAGGCGCAGCCGCCCGTTCTCAGACCAGCGTCGCTCACCTTCTGCCCTCTTACAACAACCACACTCTGATAAGATCTCTCTGCTGTGGGTTCACAGGGAGAAGTCTTTTCCCCACCGCACCCACCCGCAAGCCTGCTGGTGTCACCGGGCTGGGAATCAGCTGTGACAAAGCAGATCAAGATGGCAAAGGGGGAGGTCAGGGAAAGCACAGCACAAAGCCCACTCCTCTCTTGCTCTTTCAATCTTGCTTCTTTTCATCTGAAGCAGCCCACTCAGTGAATTCCACAGCATGAGATGAAGCCCATTCACTTTCTTTGGTATGGTGTTCAGCACTCTTTCAGCAGCTTTGGATTGGAGTCATCCTTTAGAAACACTTAAGCTGTTATATATGTTGGGAAAAAAGCAGAAGCAAACAAAAAACCCAGAAAAACAACCTGCTTCCTCTCAGGAGTGACAGACCTTCTGTTCCATTTAGGAACAATATTCACCAGCAAAATAGTAAAGCACAGGAACAGATCAAAACAAACAGAACTTGACTTATGACTTGACAGTATCCAAAAGGCATAACCTAGAACACAATTAAACAGTTTCAAAGTCTCATCTGGAAAAGACTCCAGAAGTCGGCCTACTTATCATTTCTCAATAGATAGAGGCACTAATGCCCAACTACTTCCAACTATATCTTGATGTAATGACTGATTACTTCCTCCCATTACTCCTTCATCCCACACCATCAGGAAGAGCCCTCCCTTCTTAGCAGAGGACCAAATTTAGCAGACATAAATATTTCATAACTTCATTCTGTCAAGAAATCAAACTGAACTACTTAAGGGCATGTTTCCAGGAGCTGCACATCCAAACTCAAAGAATAAAACTGCATTCACCATACCCATTTTCTTCCTTCAAACTGAAAGGCCTGAGGGTGAAGTGAAAAACTGAGTGTGGGTATCATCTAAGAACATAATCCACCAAGTGCTAACTCCATTGAGAATGGCAGAAACAACACAATGAGGCTGGCATCTTCTGAAGACAACACAGCTCCAGCTTTTCAGTCCTCTCTGACATCCTGGCCCTCCAGAAAAACATGAACTCTGGCTTTTGAAAAACCTTATGATGACTGAAACAGTCAACTCATTGCTACAGCAGAAGACAACCACAAAATCAAGAGGTAACTGAAGACAGGTGGCTTGCTTTCCAACAGCATAAAACAGGTGCAGCTTCCACTGATCTGGAGAGGAATTCAGCACCTAAAGAAGAGATGAGGTCATTTCTGTGCACCTGAACCCTGACCCATCAGTGAGCAGCTGCAGACTGTACCTGCAGCAGGGCTGAGGAGAGAAAATAGCTGCATTCTGATAAAACTGTCACAAGACGCTACTTAGTTAACAGAGTTAGCCTTAAACTGCCTGAGCACTGGAGGACACACATCTGGACTGGAGTCAGGGCAATCACCACGAAACTTCTCTGACAGAGCTTCACTTGTTAGCTTTGCAGGTCATGGACAGGGGTGTAAACCAACCACCCAGGGACAGCAGGTGCTCCACTCATCTCCACAGACACTGCATATTCCCAGCTCTCTTCCTTTAGAAGGCTGCACACTGATGCATGGTTTCCTTTGGAAGCAGAGGAAGCGTCCTCTGCATACCAGCAAGACCATGGCATCTGTGTTCTGTATAAAATATTGATTTGTCTGCCATCTGTGGTCCCAGAACCTAAATGGTACATCATATGAGTAGGCAAAAGCAGGCTGAGAGGCCTCTGCCTGCACGCTGAAGTGGCCAGAACTCAACCAGCTCCAACCCAAAGCTCACACCACAGTGCTACGCCTGAGCCTGCCTCCTATCAGGGCTTAGCATGTGCTTCAACCACAACTCGCAGGACACCTACACCAACAGCTGCCTCATGTCTGGCCATCTCAGGACATGGGCAAAACAGCTCAGAGCTGTTCACTTCTAGTTGCCTGTGCACATGCTCTAAGTGTGCCACATGGAGCAAAAAAGCCTTTGCATAAAATCCAGATCATCTTGGTCTCCACAATAGTTATGGGATATTCCCATCACCATGTCTGACACATGAACCCCCCCACCCCCAAATAAACTACCTGATTCAGAACCCAGAAACATTCTCTACTCACAAACCTCTTTCAGGTCCCCTCCAACAAAACACCACAAGAAGATCAGGAAGACTGGGAAGTCCAACTTGCAGAAAAGGAAATTAGTAACTCATCAATACATACATCCAGTTAAAGCCTGAATCGCTGCCAGGAAGCTCAAGTAATTTGACAGCCTTAAGTGCAGTGTCTGGAGGCCATCTTAACTGTTCCTAGTGACAGAAGGTATTACAATGAGGAACTCCTGAACACACCAGCTTGGCCATTCTCATAGGACAATGCTCAACGGTAGGAAAACCAGCCAAATGCAGTTAAAAAGGCCACAAAGCTCGTCTTGAACCTGCTTGGAAGAAGCACTACAAGGGATAGGCAGAGCACTGCATAATCGGGGGACAAGGTGAAAAAGCCCCATCTTAAATCACCACTGGATGATAGGGACTGCAGTTAGTGAGAAACTACTCGTGCCCTGCACCTGGACCTTGCTCTGGACTTGTCAAATCATTACAAAACTTTGCAAGAGAATTCTTCTGTTACATCGCATTAAGTACAAGGTGACTTCCAAATCCAACGCATTAATGAGCCCGGAGGTTTCCTCTTGGTGCATGAGGTACCTGCTGCATTCCCAGAGGGACAGGGGCGCTGGGCAGTGCGCACACAGAGGCGGTCAGAAAGCAGCTGCCCGAGTCTTACAGAAGCCCCCATGTCCCCAGCTGCCCGTGCTGACACGATACCTAAAGACACGTACGCAGCTGAGGTGCAAGGCTGCTGGCAGAGCCGCTTCTTATTTCCTGGTGTAAACAAAACGCTGTCGACTTGGAAACTGCAGGTGAGCACCCAAGGGAACCACAATAAAAACTTATCTGGAGACCATAAAGGCTTCCTGCGTTTTACTCGGGTTTTTTTCCAGTGAAGTGTAACGTTTGGGACTTAGCCCACTTGGCTATTTAATAATCCTTCTGATTTGGCCTTGGTGGAGCATCACCTCATCCCAGCGCTCCAGCACCGAAAATGCCCTTCAGTGCCTCAGTCTGAGGCTGCGAGGACATTTCCCATGGGCTGAGAACAAACGGGCTGCGCCGAGCTCCCCCGGACGCGCACAGTTCGGAGCGGAGGGGGTCATTACCCAGATATTTCGATGCAAAGCAATGCACGGACTCCGGCGGTGCCGAAGCCTCGCACCGGCACCCGATAACGGCAGATGTCGGTGCAAAGCCCGCACGGAAAGTGCTGCGGAAAGCCGCGAGGCTGTGCCCGCTCCTTCCATGCCCGGGAGAACAGAGGGTGCCCCCGGGGGGTTCGAGCAGCCCGCCCCAGCAGCGGCCCCCGCCGCTCTCCGCCCGCCCCGCCGCGCTCCCCACCCCACGCACCGCTGTCCAGCCGGGCGATCTGGGGCAGCCGGTAGGTGCTGACGAGCAGGTTCAGAGGCACGGCCACTGCGCTCCACTTCACGTCCTTCAGGCTGCAGCCCAGCGGAGGGCCGGGGTCCATCTTCCCAGCCCGGGGAGGGCAAGACGAGACGGAGGAATGGGAGGGGAGCCAGACGGGCAGCGTCGGCGGGGTGCTCACACCCGGCGGGGCTGCAGCCAGCGGGGAGGGACAGAGGGAAGGACGGGGCGACCCCGCCGCACTCAGCGTCGGCCGCCCCGGGACATGCCGGGCTAGGCAGAAGGGGAGCCCCGCAGGGTGACTGCTGCTGTGGTTGCTGCTGCTCCCGCCGCCCGCCGGGACCGGCTGGGGCCGCCCGCCACCGTCGCCGCCGCCTCGCCTGGCCCAGGAAGCGCCATCCCAGCACTGACTAATCAACAGGGTGCGAGCAACGCCTGCGCAGCTGCCGCTCCTCCCCGCGCCGAAAAGGAAAGTGCCGGGCTGCCCGCCCGCCGCGGACTGCTGCGCCGAGCCCAGCCTGTCCCTCTCACTCCACCCTCCGACCGCTCGCCCGACCTGCAGCCGGGGAGCCGCTGCCGAGAGCCCCGCGCGGGCAGCCGCCGCCCCGCAGCGCTCCGCAGGTGTGCGCGTTCTCCTACCATGAGCCACCGGGGATGGAGGGCGAGAGGGGTGCCTGGCAGGCTGCGCGGTTTGGTGGCAGCTTGGTGTGCCTTGGAGCACTGGGACTGGCGTGGACCTGCTTCCCTGCCAGAGGGACGGAGATCCGCTACCACCAGTTGCAGCTGGTGGGTAAAACGTCTTGCCTGGCTTGGCCAAGCCGGTGGCATTGCAACTTCTGGCGTTTAATTTTAGCGTGGAAACTTTGTCTGTGAAAGTTCATCCTGCATTAAAAAAAAAAAAAAAAAATTAAACCCAATCCAACTATATGCAACTTTCTGTGGAGAGTTAGATAATGTTTGGACTTAAAGAATGGTTTCGCTTGGAAGGGACATTTAAAGGAGGCCCAACCCGCCCCATGCAATGATCTTAAAGGCCCTTTCCAACTAAAGTGGTTCTGCGTTCTATTTAGTTTTCACCTGTGAGCCGTGGATGGGTGTTTAAAGTATGAAGCACGCATGAGAGTAAAAACCTTCAACCCATTTACCTCATTATTCCTGCCCACCCAGGTGTTACCTGGTGTGTATTTGGGGTCTCCAGGCCACGGGAACATTTAAAACACGTTACCAGTTCCCTTTTCAAAGCGGCTTATGTGATGTTTTGGATGATCTTCCTATGATATTTTACTTCATGTTATCATTTTAAACACGTTTTTATCTCCAGACTGCTAAATGCAGACGCTCTGGGGAATTCAAATGGCAAAACAAACTCCTGGGTGGTTCCCTTGGTCTGTGCTTGAGTTTGTTCTGTTCACTTTTCCGTCGAAAACTCTCTTTACTTGCAGTAAACTCGGCTACATTTAAGCCTGTGCTGTTGACAGGAAACATAAAAGCCCCTTTAAGCGATTTCTAAAAAGACCGAAAACTTCCCCAGTCAACATCCCTGTCCTTGAGGCTGGGGGGATGGCAGCGCTCGGGGCAGGGCTGTGGCACCAAGAGCTGCCCTGCAGCTCGCCCTGCCTGGTGCCTGCCGAAGGGCCAGGCTGCTGCGTGCCTCTGTGACTGCTGGTGCCAGCAGCAGCGCCAGCCCGAGAAGCGCCAGGACAGACACGCTCTTGTTCTGTGCTGCTGCAGACAGAGACTGGGACTTTATCCATGCTCTGCAAGATAAAACAAAGACCCTGGAAGCCAGTCAGCGCAGAGGACTACAGAAAATCCAAGTCATCTTGCTTTAAATGAATCTGGATTGCTTTGAACCTCATCTTGATGTGGGTCTGTGCTTTAGCTGCACAGTTTGGCACTGAGGTGTCCTAGCGCTGTGAAAAAACCTTCATTCTCCGCACTCAGCCACGCTGCTGTTAGATCCTACCTACCAGAATCTTTAGCTTTAATAACACAACAGGGGATTTATTTTCAAAGCAGCTTCTCTTTTACAAAGTTCACCCAATGCTTTGAACAGCTTGAGTGAGTTAAGCTATTGAAGTGCAAAGTAATATAATAGCTAAGAGAGTCGTTGAAATACAAGCAGCAGACTCATGTTTTTAACTCGTTCAGGTTTGACAAGGTTATTGGGTGCAGTATAGAAGGCAAAGCAGATCAGGTTCTGGATTCACAAGGACTCGAAGCACTAGTTTGTCTGGAGTTTCTAAACACTGTCTCAGGAACCATGAATTCTGGGCCAGATGCTGTGTCACACCATACAATCCTCTCAGAGATCATGCACTTCCATTGACTGGGAAGCCAAGTGCATCTTTCACACGATGCCCTTAGTGGCATCTCTTAGCAGAGTCTCCTCCTGCTGCACGATATTGAAGCCATCAGACCTCGAGAGCAATCCCTGAGGGCAGATCCACCTCAGGACCAGGGCCTCAGCTACACCACGTCTTAGGTTTTGTGTATGTGCCCTTCAGGCAGCATTCAGAGCCTGTCTTTATGTATCAACAGCAAACTGTCACCATAAAACCACAGGCAGCGGCAAGGGGACTTGGAGTAGTTCCTGAAATTATTCTTAAATGCATTTTTAATTGACTGACTTTTGTGTTGATTTTACAACACATTTATGCAGTAGGCTGTAAAATCTCCAGCATGTATTTATTCCATTCCCAATAAAATTATTCTGAAAGCACTGCAGATCATCATCTCTTTGACTCTATGCTAACATTCTAAACTAAGTTGTTCACAACAAACTGATATTCCTATGATTCCACTAATGTGCTTTCCTCTGCAGTGTGCACACACCAAATAAACTGAGCCTTCTGCAGTGAGTTTCATGTCAAGCCACCATAGCCTGTAATTCTTTAACCCCCCCCATGAATTCTCATTTCTTCTTCCTACATGTGCTTTGTCTTTATATCAAAGGCCTGATTTCCATAATAAATATTTACCAAGTCCAATGGGAAACAAGTGATGAGAAGTAACAGCATGGGTTTGTCTTAACAGTTCCAGAGCAATCTAGTCTACTTGTGTCAGATGGTAGCAGGCTTTGTGGATAGAATAGAATCAGGATCAGGTATATGTGCTCTTAACCCCTCCAAAATACAGTCTAGAAGAGTATAAAAACTACTTGGAAATAATTAGTGCTCCAAACCTGAATGCACACCTCGAATGGGATTTCACCAACATCTGGCTTGGATCCAGAGCTACTGAGTAATTTCATCAGCATTTTTCATGACTGAACATTCCTTACACTAAGGGTGGTGAGACTCTGGAATAGGTTGAGCAGGGTTGTTGTGGATGTCTGCTTCCTGGAGGTGTTCAAGGCCAGACTGGATGAGGTCTTGAGCAACCTTGGCTAGTAAAGGTGTTCCTGTCATTGCCGGGGTGGGTTGGAACTGGATGATCTTCAGGGGCCCCTTCCAACCTACACCATTCTACAAATCTCTGAACATAGTTAACTTGCATTTGCAGACCATATCTACAAGAGCCTCCACCTAATGCTGAGGCTTAAGATTCAGAAGGATCTTGGCAGATTAGAAAAACCTGAAATGCCAGCAAGTAAGGGGAAACAGAAGGTTCTGCACATACAAAGGAACAGTCAATTTCATAAGTACATATGAGGATATAAAAGCATTTCTCCAGAGATTACAGATCACAAGCAGTGCTAAGCTAACTTGCATTAACTAACAGACCTGTGTCCAGTTCTGGGCTCCTCTATTCAAAAGAGATGTTGAAGTACTGGAACCTGTCCAGAGAAGGGCAACAAAGCTGGTGAGGGGCCTGGAACACAGCCCTGTGAGGAGCAGCTGAAGGAGCTGGGGGTGTGCAGCCTGGAGAAGAGGAGGCTCAGGGCAGACCTCATTGCTGTCTACAACTACCTGAAAGGAGGTTGTAGCCAGGTGGGGTTGGTTTCTTCTTCCAGGCAACCAGCAACAGAACAAGGGGACACAGTCGTCTCAAGTTGTGCCAGAGGAGGTCTAGGCTGGATGTTAGAAGGAAGTTCTTCCCAGAGAGAGTGATTGGCATTGGAATGGGCTGCCCAGGGAGGTGGTAGATTCGCCATCCCTGGAGGTGTTGAAGCAAAGACTGGATGGGGCATTTAGTGCCTATCACCCAGGCGAGGGCTGGGTGCTAGGTTGGACTGGATGATCTTGGAGATCTCTTCCAAGCTGGTTGATTCTATGATTATGCTGATGCTGGAATACCTAATCAGGAGTACTACAAATAAGATAACAAAAAAACCCAATTGTAATCTATCCAGACATTATTATTTAGAGTGGAATAGGCTGCTCAGATTTCAGATCTACACTCCAGGGTACTTGAGAAGCAATTTGAACATACTGAGAGGAGAAAAACAAAAATGACAAAGGATTCTGAAAACCCAAGCTAAAAAGGAAGGTAGAAAAGACAAGAGTGCTCTGGCTTAAAGAGAAAAAAGAGAGAACAGACAGCAGTGTTCACCTGTGTAAAGAAGAAAAGGAGAACCTGCTTTCCATGGGTACCAGTTAGGTTAGGTATTAGGAAACATCCTGCTTGCAAAACCAGTTGAGTAAGGACTTGTATGCCACTCAGAGAGACCAGGAAACTGCCATCACTGCAGGTCCCTAAACATCTTGCTGCAGGGACAGCTGATCTGAAGCTGAGGTAAGATGAGGATCTTGACAGCATCTCAAAATCCCTTCCAGCACTGTTTTCATCCTCTGTAACTAAGAGTGATATGATCCTTTGTCCCTTGATTGAGATTTTGCTCTAAACACTAGCTTAAGTGACTGGCCACCACGAGTAGTCTGGAGTGGCTGTAAATACCTGGCCCTTCCCCTCCCCTTGCACCCCTTCTGCAAGCATAGCAATGGCCTGGTTGCACAGTTACTCGGCAGCATGCTGAAGGACATGCAGTCTCGGGTGCTTCAGAAAGCATCTTCCAGATGAGCTCACTGTCTCCATACCAAATGTAATCATAAATTGATTCCATGACATTCTGTAAAGAGCCCTCAAAAAAGAAGTCAGCATGTTTGAGGAAGGTAGAGACATTCCAGAACAGTAAGCCAGTGGAATTAGTTATCCTGGGTGTGCTGGGATACCCCACAACAGTTTTGCACGGTTGTATTACCCATTATCAAATGGTGATAAACCATTACACTTAATAATCAACAAGAACCACACCTCTGAGGCAAAAAATAAAATTAAAAAGATAATATAATTGCCACAGTTGTGCAGATTTCCCAAGCTGTGCTTGCTCTGTGTGTGTCCTGCAGCTTTGATCTGATTAAAGAAATTGGCATCCTGATTCTGCCCTCATTTAAGTTTAAATAAAATCTGATATTCTCAGCTGAAATTCAAGATGTTAGATACCAGTATAAAACAGATCTAAACGAGCAGAACCAGATACCTGCTGTATTTCTGCTTTAAGAAAATAACAGCAATGGATCACAGTATCAAACAGGCACAGCACAGCCTTTTAATGCTGGCATCACTCACTACAAAAGGAGCACTTCAGAGTGCAGGTAATGCTGCTGACACCCCCCTGGATTAGTTTATAGAATGATAAAAGTTTCTATTAGCAAGATAATTACTGCAGTCGTTACAGTTCAGAAACATCCTGATGTTGTATATCACAGAATGGCTTAGGTTGGAAGGGACCTCAGAGATCATCTACTCCAAACTCCCTGCCATGGGCAAGGGACATCTCTCAACTAGAACAGGCTGCTCAAGGCCCCATCCAATCTGGCTTTAAAACAGCTCCAGGGAGGGGGCATCTACAACCACTCTGGGCATTCTTTCCTCACAGCCCTCACCTTTGCAGCCTCCCACTACAAGGCTATTCAGGTAACATACATCTTTCTGAAGTTGTGCTAAAAGAATCCCCACAAAATCATCTTAGAGTACTGCAGTAAATATTAGGTATTTAATGAGAATCATAGAATGGTTTAGGTTGGAAGGAGCTTCAAAGCTCATCCAGTTCCAAACCCCCACCATAGGCAGGGACACTGAGAACAGGTCACTCAAGGTCTCATCCAACCTGGCCTTGAACACCTCCAGGGAGGGAGCAGCCACAACCTCCCTGGGCAACCTGTGCCAGTGTCTCGCCACCTTCACTGCAAAGAACCTTTTCCTAACATCTAGTTTACATCTCCCCTCTGCCAGTTTAAACCTATTACTCCTCATCCTGTCATTACAAGGCCTTGTCAATAGTCCCTCCCCAGCCTTCCTGTAGGCCCCCTTCAGATAGTGAAAGGCCACTCCAGGGTCTCCTCCAAGCCTTCTCTTCTCCAGGCTGCAGAGCCCAAACTCTCTCAGCCTGTCCTCATAGCAGAGCTGCTGCAGCCCTCTGAGCATCTTCGTGGCCTCCTCTGGACTCCAACAGTTTCATGTCCTTCTTGTGTTGGGGACTCCAGAACTGCACCCAGGACTCCAGGTGGGGTCTGAGGAGAGCAGAGCAGAGAGGCAGAATCCCCTCCCTTGCCCTGCAGGCCACGCTGCTCTTGCTGTAGCCCAGCACACAGTTGCTGTCTGGGCTGCACTCACACTGCAGGTTCATGTTGACCTTTTCATCAACCCAGACTCCCAGGTCCTTTTCCTTAGGGCTGCTCTCCAGCCATTCTCTACCCAGCCTGGAGCTGTGCTTGGCTGCCTTTGCCATGATGTCCATGTTCATTACATTACAAATCTGCCATAAACAACATGGAGAAAATAGTCAAGACAAAGTTGTTCTTTTTAATAAGACAAAAAGAGTACACCTTGGATTTCATTTCTGCAAACATTTGTATGCAAATGCAGTCATCATGAGATGCATCTAACAGCTCCAAACTCAGATGACTGTTTTAACTTCATATTAAAAATATGAAAATATAATATAAACATATCAAAACATTTGGCAACAGAGTCTGTGTGACACCAAGGATGCCTAAATACTGTGTTTGGCTCACTTTTAAAATCCTGTGTGTTCCTTTGCAGTATTTTCTGAAGAGAAAATGGAATAAGAAACAGCATTTCAGAACCCACAGCAGCTTCTCTTCTTACTTTCATTTAGAGACACAACATCTAAGTCATAAATTACACAGGATTTCTGTAAAACAAACAAAAGCAAACAATTAAGGTAACTGGAACACAGCAGTTGAAGAGCTTGCATTTTCACATGCTTTCAGAGGTAAATGATTTGGTGGGGGTCACTGGACATATTTTTTCTTTGACAATTGAACAAAAAGAACTGATCTTGTAAATCTTTACTCAAATGAATTGTTCCAGATGTAGTTCTTTTGCTGATTACCTCAATTTTCACTAACTTGCAGTTAAGTACACTTTGAAGTACTGAGCATGAGGTGCAAAGAAAATCCAGTTGGAAGGAACAGGGATATCTAGAACATCAGTATCCATTTAACAAAGGCAGAGGCCATTGATTCTTATAAAGGCTGTTAACTTGTTTTGTGAAATTCACTGAAATTCGCTTATTTCTTTGCCTCTAACACCAAGGAATGCCCCAATTGGAAACAATCTTATCAAGGCAAATGATCAAAACAGCACCCTGTTCCCATAAAACATTTATGAGTGATTGCCCATTGGTATGGGCTGCCCTGAGAGACGGTGAAGTCACCATCTCTGGAGGTGTTTAAGAGGAGGCTGGATGAGGCACTTAGTGCCATGGTTTAGTTAATTAGAAGGGTGATAAGTTGGACTCAATGATCTCACAAGGTCTCTTCCAACCTGGTTAAATCTGTGATTCTGTGATTTATGTACTGACTGCAAATGTAGATTTAAAATGAATAAATCAGCAATCCCAGGACTCTTCCTTTCAGCAAGAAACTCAACTAGATAATTAGTGCTGACCAGAGAAACAATTGGACCCAGTTGTGCAATGCAGTCAGAGCTTATGTTGCAATCTTGTGCTCTAAAACTATGAATGCTGAATCCTAATCACAAGCACAAAGACATAGAGAATATGGTCACATGCAGGGAAAAAATACATCCTGACTTCTCTATCTGCCTTTCTCCTGCCTGTTTCTCGGCAGGTTTAACCAACTGTGTAGTGAGACGCAAAGAAGTTCAACCCCTGGATTCACCACATTCCTCTCTCAGCCCGAACCCAGCTGCCATAAACAACCATTTCTGGCAACAAAGAGAAGCTTCCAGAGAAAGCAGCTATCTAAGCTGGAATTCAGGAAATTCAGAGCACAGGGAGGGGGAAATAAATGCATCACATAAAATAATGCTCATCCTAATTCAGAATTAAGAACTCATGCGTACAGTGTCGCAAGGTAGTTGAACACTGACTACATCCAAGGAGCTTCACCTGAAAGTATTCAGCTGAATCAAAAGGAGGGGAGAATAAAAGGTTCCCACATGTTGCAATAATGTCACTTTGCCTGATAATATTTAATGCTACCTCAAATTCTGGAGAGGACACATGGAATTTGTTTCCTTTGTCCTTCTGTAGCCATAGTTCTGGCTGTCCAGCATGCTGGCTGCCTTATGCCAGCACCATCTCCACAAACAGTGGCTGAGCCCATTCATTCCTGGGGCTGCAGAGACCCAGGATTGCTTCCACAGTGCCATGCTGCTGGGGGAGGAGATACAACACCTGGGAAGGGATCAGAAATGAACGGACAGAGGCAGGAGCAGAGGGCAGGGAAGATAACATAGTGCCTAAACCTCAGGAGGGATGCTAAAGCTGTCATAAATAACGTTATTAACACTTGCTGGTCTCAATCTAGGGTACAGGAAGGCTACAACTCAGTGACTTTAGGAATGACTTGTCACTAGTCACATATCAATCATGCATGTGCACTTCTGCTTGTGATCTGGAGTACTAACAGACATAGCATTCTTAGTACCCTTCGGAGTTCACACAAATTCCAGCATGCAGCTTTGTAACTTCTGATGTGCTTTAATTTTGCACACAGTTGTGTAAGGTCCTTGAGTACAGGCGTCAGCCACTATGATCTGTACCAGCTGGAGACAATAAACTATCAAGTAGGAAGAGCTGTTTAAAAGAGGGTGCAAGGCAGAATCAGAAGTACACAAGGGGCCTGGAGCACAGCCCTGTGAGGAGAGGCTGAGGAAGCTGGGCATTTCGGCCTGGAGAAGGGGAGACTTAGGGCAGACCTCATTGCTCACTACAGCTACCTGAAGGGAGGCTGTAGCCAGGCAGGGGTTGGTCTCTTCTGCCTGACAACCAGCCACAGAACAAGAGGACACAGCCTCAAACTGTGCCGGGGGAGGTTTAGGCTGGAAATTAGGAAGAAATTCTTCATGGAAAGAGAGATTGGCATTGGAATGGGCTGCCCAGGGAGATGGTGGAGTCCCCATCCCTGAAGCTGTTTAAGAGGAGCCTGGAAGAGGCACTTAGTGTCATGGCTTAGTAAATTATAAGGGTTAGGTGATAGGTTGGACTCAATGATCTTAGAAATCTCTTCCAACCTGATTAATTGTGTGATTCTTTGTGATTCTGTGTAACTTTGTCATCTCAAAGCACAAAGCACCACCCTGGTTTAGAGATAAGATTCTGTGGGAAAGGGAAAAGAAGCTTTGGGAGATAATGATACAATAACAAATTTAAATTCAGAGAACAATAAATAACAGTGAGCAAGGGGTGATGGCTACAAGTTAGTCCTGGGGAGATTCCGACTGGATTCCAGAAGAAGATTTTTCACTGTGAGAACAGTTAGACATTGGAACTATCTCCCAAGGGAAGCAGTGGATTCCCTACATTGGTCAGTTTTAAGATTCAGCTTGGCAGGGTGCTGCGGCTGCTCATTTCAACTAAACTATTACCTGGAAAGGTTGGAACAGATGATCCTTGAGATCCTATCCATCCTGGCATTCTGTGATTCTGTTTATAGTGGACATAAACCACAGAGGCTTTACTTCACCCCTGGTTTTACTTCAGCATAATAATTAAAAACAGCAGCCTAAGTAGTGAAAGAGTTCTAAAAATTCCCTGTTTGCACAGTTCCAGAATTCAGGTTTCTCTTAACTTCAAAGGAAAGAGGGAAACTGGAAGTGCTGCAGGTTATATCTAGAGTCATCATTTCTGTCAAAGAGAAAAAGGTGAACATTCCTTCATCACTGAAGATGCTTCTTTGCAATTATTTTACTACTTAATAGTACTTCTGGGTGGCAAATAAACTGTTCACCTACCCTTAGCAAGGACCCTCACTACTACAAGTGATTAAGAACGGTGAAACCAGTATGACAATGAAATGGTTCATATCATCTGTAAAAATCATTATCTGATAGTTGTTGATCAGCAAATTAGCCAGGACAGAAAGACAAGAACCACCTCTCCACAAATAAAGCAGGTAACAGTTTGTTTTAATAGCCATTTAAAAGTTGAGGAGTGTAAGGATCACTTCAGTTTGATAAGAACATTCCATACAGGATCTCATCAAGCAAATAAAGGCCTGGGATTCACTTAAACAAATGTGTTATACACATGAAAAAAAAGTGCACATTCATAAGCTGAAGAGATACTGTGAGTCCTGCATGAAATGCTGAGGGAACAATCAAGCAATCCCACATAGTTCTTAACCTCAGCCAAGCCTTGGAAGAGGTGGGGCACCCTCCTCTCCTGAAATTACAGCAGGGAGGTATGCAAATCTCTCCCACCTTTGAGAACAAGGCAGGCAGCATTCCTTCTGCTGGGCTCCCTGAACACTAATACTTCCAAGCTCACATTTCAGCCCAGCCTGCTGGAACTCACTCCTCCACAAACCAACCAACAAACAGCACAGAAGTGTGGAAAAGGTGAGAGGAACCAAAATGGTACAATGAGACTCGAGTTACTACTGCAGCATCTTGGGCAAAGTGGGCTTTTGAAGATACCACCGCACAGACCAGCACCACTCCACCATGCAGTGGGTTTAGTAAGACATTGAAACTTCCTGCTATCAAATATGAGTTTTTCCTGTTAAATAGCCCAGCAGACATCTCACCTAACAGGCAAGCATCTGCTTAAGCCAGGTTTAAGCTTCCTGCAGAATCAGTGGAGAAAGCCAGACTAGATAAAGAGGCAGGACTCCACAGCCAGCTGTCTCACCCGCCCACCTCCAAGCAGAGTTTGTACCACTGGTGTGCAGCAGATACTGACCTCACAGATACAGGAACTGTAGGGAGATGCCTCAGATCCCATACAGATTTTGCCTCCCATATTGTTTTCCCCCTTCTGAACAGGGAAAGAGAGCTAAGCAGGTACACAAGAGGAAATACTATAAAAAATAAGGGAAGCTCTTTAAATAGTTTCTAATGGGGTAAATGAATCAACTGTTAGCTGCCTTTCCTTGCTGGCAAACTGCTCAGATTAGCAGTGTCAAAGCAAGGTGGATTCACCTCTCCTAGCAGCACTTCATGGTATTTTGATACTGTTTTAGTTTTTTTGGAGGTGGGGGTTTAGAAGAATGTTACTATATATATGGGTTTAGAAGAATTTTACTGTATATATTTCAATGGCAGACCTGGAGTGCCTGTAGGAAAACTATGGGCTTTAGAGAAACAAGCAGCATCAACTGTAACCAAAGTTCCTATTATTTATGACTTCTTGAAATTCCAGGGATTGCTATACCCCCTAAAGACAAAATTATGATAGTTAATGACTGCATTAATCTTGGTTTTATTTAACAGTGGTAGTCAACACAGACCAGCAAAGCATGGCAGAGAATCTTGTGCAACCAACCTCATGTGCCCTTTCACACCTGAACTACTAGCAGAGAGGGCTCACTTACTAAGGTCAGTACTGCCATCTTTTTAACCTGTATTCTCCCTGTAATCTGTAATTCCAGGGGTGTAATTTCTTGTTCAAAATGCAAACCAGTCCTCTTGTAACAGGAATGTGCAGGACAAGGCCCAGGCAGCACCAGGCAAGAGGTAGGGATATGAGGATACGATCAGTAAAGGGGGAGAGGAATAGGAGAACGTGATAAGGCACAGCAGTATCCAACTGCTCCAGAACACCTTCCTCAAGAAACAGGGATGAAGTCCTTGCTCCCAAGTTCTGCTGTTCCACGATGTCTAAACCACGTCTAACCCACTGGCAAAGAGTGGGTCTCTATCTCCCTCTTCTGTTAACACCACACAGACTAGAGCGATGCTGCACTACAGTTGGTTATTTCACAAACTTGAGAAGACAGCTCTGCTGGTATTCTAAGGTTCCTTGACCCTACGGATCATCTAGATAAGAATGAATATAGTTCCACCTCAAAGCCCCTTTTTTAAGAGAGCAGTAAGGCTTCAAAGTAGAGATCTTGCAGAAGCAGCAAGTGCCAGAAGTCAGTCAAGTGTGCAACATTCCTTTGGTCTCTTAGAGTTTAATTTATTTAACTTCAATCTTGTGAATGTATATAGGTTGGGATACAGAGTTCTTAACCAATGGAAAGAGAAAGGCATCTCCAGAACACTATTTTACTTTACAAAGATGCATTTCCTTCCACTGAATAGAGATGGTTCCAGACAATCAGACCTGGCTACAGCTGCATGCTAAGATGATTCTCATCCCCTCTACTCAAGCTTTATGATTCAGTTTTGATTTACATGCCCTAATTACATGCTGCTGTTTCCAGAAGAATATTCAATGTCCAGAACAGATGACTTTTTTTTTAATTAAACAAGGTAGTACAGTAAAATTATGCCCTACATTGCCAGAGCACTAAATGAGTTGGTGGCCTTTATCCTCTTTGCTTTAATCTCTGTATCTTGGTTCCCATGTGTGCCATGCTGAATACTCTACATAGTGTTATTAAGCAGGTTATGAAGATCAAAATCTAAACCAGATCTAAAATGCAGCATTACCAGCATCATGAAAATCCTCACAAAGAAATTAATATTCTGTGGTCAGTACAAGATAAATAAAGGACAAATAAAGCCTGAGGCTCCATGCATGACTGAGGATAATAAAGAAATACTGATTGTGCGCTGCTGGAGACATAGGGATCCTTTGGACAAACTAACAATTCTGTGAACCTTGGCAATAATGAAATCAGATTTCCTATAGATTTGAGTCTTGCAGTGAAATAAATCTGATATCCATGATGCAAGCTCCAGCTGGAGTTGCTGCTTGGAGCCTTTTTCAGTCTCTCTGTCTAATACTGAATGAGCTAATGCTGGAGACTTTCCTTCTGGAGAATACCCTGCACCTCCTCCATCCAGCACTTTCAAGGAACTCCTTGGGAGCTTAAGCATCTTTTAGCTTGACCTGTCAAATTTGTTTAAAATCAGCTAGCAAATTCCAAAGGTATCTTAGGAGCAAAGGAATGAAGGACACAGCATAATCTCCAAAATCTTGTTGACTTAGGAAAGTAAGGTAGAAAGATCAAGGCAGGACAGGACTGAGGCCTGCTACTTCTGAATATTCATTTCAAATGACACCCAGCTGTTAAACATTAAATGCTGCTCTCAACAGAGGGAAGTTCTTAACTGGGTTCTGACTGTTCTCTGCTCAACAGTGATGTTTATTTAACACTGTATTAAAACAATCTCAGTAGTCAATCAACTCTTGGTAGGCAGAACAGAAGTTTTGCTTAGTTTTACAGCAGACTTCAGAAAAGGGTAAAAACTCTGCTCTTTGTTTGTTTTTTTGGAAGAGTTTCCTCCCTTCTACTCCTAGTTTAGAAAAATACCAAGCACCACACCCACAAACACATAGGCTTGTCATAGTTTTCTTAAAAGCTATCTGAGAAGAGTACTGCTCATCAGCCAGGAAACCAACCAACACCAGAGTGCAAACGCTAAACGCGTTCTGGGTGGTATCTTTTGGGGTTGGTTGGGTTGTTTTGAAGACTGACTCACAAGCACAAATAGCTCACTGCCAACCAGAAGTATTGTTAAAGAACAGCTGCCATCTATTAACAAACAGGTTTAGGCATATCTGAGACTCCTAAGAATTGTGAATAAACACTGTTATTTATTAACATGTCTAAGCAAACCTCTAGAATAAGCTGGGTCTATAACACTCATTTCCGCTGCAGCCTTTCAAACCCAATCCAATCTGTTTTTAACTGATTGGTGTGAAAATCTTGAGTTCTCAGAAACTTGGCATAACTCCTTAGCTGTTACCAACACACACTGTCAAATAACATTTGATTGGGTTAACCAGACTGCCAATGTAAATTCAAGCTTTAGGACTGAGCCCCAGCATGGAATAGCTGAGATGATACATCTCCAAAAGGTCTGAATTGCTGGGATGCAGCTATCTTCTCTTTCCCTTATGCCCACTACAAGTAAAACCACAAAAGAAGAGATGAGGAAATACAGCACAAAATAATGACAAAACAAACTTGGTTGGTTTTGTTTAGGTCTGGGTTGGGATTTTTTAAAACATCTGACACATTTACTGTGGTTTTTTTCTTTTTTTCCCAGTCCTCCAGTGTGAACCACTACTTGTTCTAAATTTCAAGAGAATCCACAGAATCACAGAATTTCTTAGATTGGAAAAGACCTTCAGGATCATCGAGTCCAATCATTGGTTTCACACTGACAAGTCCCTGACTAAACCAAATCCCTCAGCACAACATCTCATCACTATGAATTGCTATGGTTGGAAAGGACCACCAGGATCAGCCAGTCCAACCTTCATCCCAGCATCCTTCATCACTAGACCATAGCCTCAAGCACCACATCCACTCTCCTTTTAAACACCTCCAGGGATGATGACTCCACCACCTCCCTGGGCAGCCTGCTCCAGGGCCTGACCACCTGCTCAGTAAAGAACTTCCTCCCAGCATCCAACCTAAACCTCCCCTGACGTAACTTGAGGCCATTTCCTCTTGTCCTGTCATTAGTAATTCGGGAGAAGAGACCAGCTCCAGCCTCACTACAACCTCCTTTTAGGTAACTGTAGGGGGCAATAAGGTCCCCTCTCACTCTCAGCCTCCTCTTCTCCAGACTAAACACCCTCAGTTCCCTCAGCCACTCTTCATAGGTCATGTTTGCCAGACCTCTCCCCAGCCTCACTGCCCTTCTCTGCACCCACTCCAGCACCTCAAAGTCCCTCCCATACAGTGGTGACCAAAACTGGACACAGTACTCAAGGTGTGGTCTCACGAGAAGCTCATTACTTCTGTATGAGCTCTGTAACTCCAGACACTGATCTTCCCCACCTACAGGAGTGTTTTCTGTAGATGTAGCTAATAAAGAAATGCCTGTAGTAGAGAGAGAACATGGGTGTGTATAGAAAAAAAATAATCCTAGCTTTCCTCTGATTAACACAGCCCACTGCATCTAAAAATGGTCTGCTGCCTGCCAGCCTCCCCTGACTATATCTATCTTACTTCTGAATGACCTCCACATACTTTCCCAAAGCATGGCCATAATAGACTTTTTTTAGGGAGCTCCTTAAAATTAGTTTCCTCCATGGGGCTGGTAAAGCAATGTCATGCGTCCAGGGAAGCATCTCATCAGTCTGGGCCAGGTGGTCCTACTGCAGAAGTAAGGGAGGCCTGACATCCTGCTATCTCAGACACAAGTGTCTTGGGCCGAGCACCGTGTAAAGCTCTATCTCCTTTTAGCAATCGGCAAGTACAGATTTGACCACCGCAGAATGGATGTATGACTGCAGTGATCTCAGACTGGCATCTCTCATGTCACTTTTCACAGCTACTAGTCACACTTCCTACTGCCTTTTCCCTTCTCCAAAATTTCATCAGTTAGAGGAAGTTAAAATTCAAGCACTACATTCAGATTTCACAGTTTTGTGAACAAGCAAATTATTTTGTCGGATCTGAAAGCCATGAGGAAACCGTGGGGGAGATTTATGTTTTTGTACTGGGAACGCTTCTTATCAGGCCAGTGGCAAAACCAACTGGGCTAAAGGAGTCCTCCTTTAAATCAACAAAAGCATTTCAAGAAAAAAGGCAAATTACAGACCAAAGCACTGGCATGTGATCGCAGAATCACAGAACTTTAGAGGCTGGAAGGGACCTCCAGAGATCAAGGCCAACTCCCTTGCCTCAGCAGGATCACCCAGGGTAGTTCACACAGGAATGCATCCAGATGGGTTTGGAAAGCCTCCGAAGAAGGAGATTCCACAACCTCTCTGGGCAGCCTGCTCCAGAGCTCTGTCACCCTCACCATAAAAAAGTTCCTCTTCATATTTAGGTGAAACCTTCTATGTTCCAGTTTGTACCCACTGATCCTTGTCTTATTACTGTGCACCACTAAAAATCGATTGGCCCCCTCCACTTGACACCCACCTCTCAGATATTTGTAGACATTGATCATATCTCCTCTCAGCCTTCTTTCCTCCAGACTAAACAGCCCCAGGACTCTCAGTCTCTCTCCATAGGAGAGATGCTCAAGTCCCCCAGTCATCCTCATCGATCTCTGTTGTATTCTCTTCAGCAAGTCCCTGTCTCTCTTGAAGTGGGGAGGATGCCCTATCAGGGACTGCAAACACTTCTAAGCAAGGTGAAGTGTTACCACAGCCAAACCTGGCAAACTCTCATGGATGTATTTTCCAAACACACCAACGGGCATGCAGAGTGTACAGCTGCATTCTGAAGCACTTCTAATTAAAGCCATGCAGCAGCATAACATTTTCTACGTGGTCTGAATTTGTTTGCATGTCCATTCTAGAAACATCAGGAATTTTCAGGAAGATGAGTAAGAATACTAAAGTTCTACTCAAAGTAAAATGAGTGCAGACAATCACAGAATCAACCAGGTTGGAAGAGACCTCCAAGCTCATCCAGTCCAACCTAGCACCCAGCCCTAGCCAGTCAACCAGACCATGGCACTAAGTGCCTCAGCCAGGTTTTTCTTGAACACCTCCAGGGACGGTGACTCCAGCACCTCCCTGGGCAGCCCATTCCAATGCCAATCACTCTCTCTGCCAACAACTTCCTCCTAACATCCAGCCTAGACCTCTCTTGGCACAACTTGAGACTGTGTCCCCTTGTTCTATCGCTGGTTGCCTGGGAGAAGAGCCCAACCCCCACCTGGCTACAGTGTCCCTTCAGGTAGTTGTAGACAGCAATGAGGTCACCCCTGAGCCTCCTCTGCTGCAGGCTGCACACCCCCAGCTCCCTCAGCCTCTCCTCATAGGGTTTGTGTTCCAGGCCCTTCACCAGCTTTGTTGCCCTTCTCTGGACACGTTACAGCACCTCAACATCTCTCTTGAATTGAGGGGCCCAGAACTGGACACAGCACAATCTTAATATGAGAAATACCCACCCAACATCTCTGCACGCTGCAGAGAATTCTCTTGGTTCTTACCCAAACACACTGTGTGGAGAAGGTCACTTTACAGATTTCTTTGCAGCAGTGATCACAGCTATTGTTTTGTACTTGTCATGCTCCGTACTAACAAATACAGTCTCGATTTACAGTCAGCAATGTCTTTTTCATGTATCAGAAAATCAGAGTTATCTTATTTGAGACTTTTTGCCAATAATTCAAGGACCTGTTTTAGGGAACATTTGTCTTGTGAGGAAAGGCAGAGAGACCTGGGGCTGTGCAGCCTGGGAAAGGGAAGACTGAGAGGGGATCTTATCAATGTTTATAAATACAGGAAGGGTGTCTGTCAAGAAGAAGGTTCCAGTCTCCTTTCAGTGGTGTCCTGTGACAGAACAATGGGCAATGGATACAAACTGGAACACAGGAAGTTCCACCTCAACATGAGGAAAAGCTTTTTTATTGTGAGGGTGACAGAGCACTGGAACAGGCTGCTCAGAGAAGTTGTGGAGTCTCCTTTTCTAGAGACTTCTCTAGACCCATCTGGACATGTTTATGCGTGACCTAGGTGATCCTGCTTTGGCAGGGTGTTGGACTAGGTGACCTCCATAAGTCTCATCCAACTCTCACCATTCTATGACCTTCCTATTCTATATCCAAGGTGAGGCTCAACAGAGCAATGGGCAACCTGATCTAGATAGGGATGTTCCTGCTTACTGCAGGGGGCCTTGGAGCAGATAACCTTTAGAGGTCCCTTCCAACTCAAACCATTCTATGAGTATATGATTCTATATTTGACTGTTGAGTTGCTGAGCTTCATTTTCATACTAGAGGAATCAAAAGCTTTTTTTCTTTCTCTCTTTCTCCCCCAAAATAATCAACTACAGCTTGTATTATTGTATAATACAACAGAACCTTGATTTAGCAGCAGCCCAACCCTGAGCTATTATTCTGGCCATCCCCTATGGCTACTTAATCAAAACACTGCAACTTGTGACTTTGTCAGTAATTTTGCTCATTTATCTTTATTATGATTTCAAGAGTATTCGGAATGGAAGGTTAGTTTTGTATAACTAATATTGGTGATGAATGGCAATGATAATGCCCTGCATGAAGAACATCCATTAATGTCTAAAATAATATTATAATGTCTAAAAATAAATTGCAATGCAAAACATTTTCAGAGCTAATTAACAATAATTCAGTCCTACATAAGTATTGCAGCTCTGAGGAGTAAGGACCTCTAAGCCAACACACTCAATGTAGTTAGAGATGCTGACTCTGACAGCAACAATATTGATTCTAGCACTAATTAACTCAAATCTTTAGGTCGTGGTTAACTTCAAAAGCACCAGTGTAAATCATAGCATCAGTCAGGTTGGAAGGGACCACAAGGATAGTGTAGTTCCAACCCCCCTGACATGGCCAGGGACACCCTATCCTAGATCAGGCTGGCCAGAGCCCCATCCAGCCTGGCCTTAAACACCTCCAGGGACAGGGCCTCAACCACCTCCCTGGGCAACCCATTCCAGGCTCTCACCATTCTCATGGTGAAGAACTTCCTCCTCATGTCCAGCCTGAACCTACCCATCTCCAACTTCGTTCCATTCCCCCTAGTCCTGTCACTCCCTGATATCCTGAAAAGTCCCTCCCCAGCTTTTTGGGAGGCCTCCTTCACATACTGGCCACAATAAACATCATCTAAATAAACAGATAGGAACTTTGGATAAAACATCTGACTGCTGAACATGAAGGTTCTGCTCATTCCATCAGTATGCAGCACCTGCACAGTGCAGATACTCTGCACAAACCTACAAGAAAAAAGAATCCTTCTGGTGCAGAAGTGGAACTGCTCCAGAACTGTTCACATAATCACTTCATTTGGAAAAGCCTTTTAAGATAATCTAGTCCAACCTTTCTCTGATTCTACCAAAACTGATGCTAAATCATGTCCTTCAGAACTACAGCTCTGCAGCCTTTAAACACCTCCAGGGAGGTAGATTTAACTACTTTCCTGGGCTGCCTGCTCCATTGTTTGAGAACCCTTTCCATGAAGAAGTTTCTTCTAATATTCAACCAACACCTCCCCTGAAGCACTTTGAGGCCATTTCCTCCTCCTCTCCAAACCTCTGGCTTGAAGAAAAGTCTGGGAAGGAAAGCCACAAATGCAGTTTTTTTTTCACCTTCTTTCTCAACTATATTTTATGTGCTCACTGCCTCTGTTCTTTACTCTCACAATTCTCCCTCACCTTCTTCCACCCTATGTCCACAGCTACAGGATTCCCCCAAAATATTAACTCCATAATGTCAAACCAGCACTGGCTGTGCTTTGCTAAACCTCTTCTGTATTTAAAACCTTGTTTACCCAACCTGTCAAGAAAAATCTCCCACATTCTCTCTACTCAGAAAACAAGCCTACCTTTTCCAGTATTTCCTCAGTCAAGACTGAGAATGCATCCTCAATGTTCACATTATCTTTAGCACTGGTTTCAAAAAAGGGTATTCCATACTCCCAAGCAAGCTGAAAAACAAATGTAGGCAATGGAATGAACCCCTTTAGGAAAATAAACCCCACTTCTTAACGCTAGTAGCAAGAGACATGGAGGTGTTCTGACAGCTCCCAGCATGCCAGACAAACACTGATTAAGTAAATGGCAGCTCAGTAAAGTACCTCAGTCAAGTTAAGGTCACTTAAAACATTCTTCTTCAAACGTTGTATTCTCAAGACATATTGTTTTAACTTATCTTTACTTCTAAATGAGAAGAAAAATCTCTAGCAGGTCTGGTCTCAATGTTTTGATTTGTTTGGAAAATGAACTGTCTCCCAGGCAGTTACTTAGAGGAAACTTATGGGAGTGCCTGCAGAAAAGTACAGATAAAAATGTGACAAAAACTGTATTAAAAGAGGCTTGGTGAAATAGAAAAGGAGATGCTCCTTTCTGTCACAGAGAGAGGAGAACAGATGAAACAGGCAAGCAAAGAACAGATGTGTATGTTGAAATACATTGTGGTAACAGGAAAAGAGAGCGAAGACAAATCTGTGAAGATCAAAGCCAAATAAAAATAGAACAAAAAACACACAATAATACACCTCTCCCAAACACACCTTTACCCAAACCCCCCAAACTCCTCAAACCTTGAGTACTTCAGCCTTCTCTGCATCATGTTACTGCAATGTCTACCACATCTAGCAATGCACCCCCGTTTTCTTGTGCACAATATTGGTCAAAGAAAATGAATGTACATATTATTCCAGTTCACCTTACATACTGCTAAGTATTGTGGCAAGCAAGGCCTCTAAAAATGCAGCCAGATGGGACAAAAAAATCAAACCACAAGTCCAGAGTTAAAGCATAACTTTGGCTACTCCCTCTCAAAATTAATCTGGAAAGGTACATTCAAAGAATTGCCTTTTTATAGCTTTGGGAGCATCTACAGCTGGTTCAGTCAGATGCTTTAGCACTCACAAATCACACTGACAGGATAAAAGGTCTAACTGAAAAGTTCCCTGCCTCATAACACAGGAGAAATCCAGAAAGCAGACCTATTGGCAAGGAGGTAAATGTTTGTTTCTGGAAAAACTACTACCCTGAGAGAAATGTTGATTGCATGGTTGTGTCAGAAAATGGCATGGTTAATGCCACATGCAAAACCCTACTGCTGCCCTCTTGTGCACGTGCACCCAATGACTGCATCTCTGCATTCTCTGAGCAAGAGCCTGCCTGTGTTTCTCAGCATCCTTGCACACAGACACAGCACATGAACATGGAAAGTGCCTTGCCCACAAACAACAGACCTGCAAGAGCTTCCCTCTGTAATGCTGATGGAAAGGTGAAGTCGTATTTTAAAGTTCCCTGATGTGGGATTACAGTATTGGCAAGAAATGGTCAGTGTTCTCTTCTCTGAGCTCGAGACACCCTGCCTGACCCACCATGCCTGGAAGCACATTGGAAGGGCTCATTCCAAGTCACAGACAGCAGAAGCATACAGTTTGCAGTTACAAAATGTACTGGTAGATAGGATACACAACACCTAGTTGTTACCACATTTCTTCTGCCATAGCACAGCTCCTGGGTTTCCTCTTTGGTTCTCAGGGAGAGTGTTTTACCACTGCCTTTAAAACAGCACTGCCCAACAGCTCCTCCTCTACACATGGCCAGCAGGTGTAAACTGTACTGGGCTGCAGTCTGAGCTGTGCAACACACAGATCTTGGGCAGCTGGATGTTCCCTACATGTATCTGCCCAGTCTTAGGGCTGTTCACAGGCAATGCAGAGAACTATACACAGGCTGCCAGAAGAGTTATTTACAGTCAGGCTGTGGCAAGGAAAAAACAAAAAACCATTGATGGGTGGAGCCAGAAAAAGGATGCAGAATGTTATTGAGCATGAAACGTTAGAAATCCCCATTAGAGCAGAACCCTGAAAATGCAGGCACTAACACACTTTTGGTTTTAATTCAAACCAGAAGATTTCTATCTTAACACCTAAAACTTTCATAGTACATTTTAACCTTTAAAATCAAAATCAGTATTCCAAAAGAGATCAGCTAGGAATTACTTAATGGATTTCTGCTCATACTCCAGAACTCCCTAACTGCTTTTCTGGAGCAATTCCTAACAGAACTGTTGAAATTCAGGAGCTTTTTATCATTTTCAGTGTAACATACTAAGACAGTCAGGAGAACCCAAAGAAAGTACCAGTGATGAGTGATACCTTTTCTCCTTTCTGTTTTGGAACTACACGTTCTGACTCCTTATCACACTTGTTGCCCAACAGTATTACGTCCACTTCATCACCTGCTTTCTAAAAGAGAACCAGCATTAGTAAGTGTCAGGGAAGAAGAAAGCAACCAACAAACCCCTTCACCTTCGGCTCATGCTAACCTTCAACACTTTATTTCCTTGAAAATAAAGGCTAAATTCTGCCCTGACCTTTTCATCTGTATAAGTACTTTCCATCATTTAGTGAGAGTCAGAGGAAAACAGCAAAATTGCAAAGAGCAGGAAAAAAAGCCACTTGCAAGTGCAGGGCATAATTTGCAACCTCTTTCATAAGATATAAAGTATATGGTGCATGGGCACCATCTCCTGATGAATGCTCCATCTTGAGGCTTTAAAAGTGACTGGAAATGCCCCAAATTCACAGACGCTGCCCTTCCTAAAGTAATGGGTTCATGGATTAGCAATTTAGTCTGGTCTACATCTAGCACTCAAGTAAAAAAGGGAAGGAATTTGCTGCACCTGAAAGAGCACCTCTCTGTGCTTCACTTTTGCACACAGACAGTAAAATTACATTCAAAGTATTCAAACTCAACATAAAAGTTTGATTATTCCAAGACACTTAGAAGGCAGCAATAGATTTTTAATGAAGTAAAATTTAAAAACCTCATTGATTTCAAAAGGAAGAAAAATGCAGCTTTTGACCTTGTCTCCATCCTTCGTTCCACTAATCCAGTTACATACATGATGACTCCAAAATGCATTGGGTGCTTTACATCAGTGTTATTTTAAGGTAAGCCATTGTGACTATACATGAGTGGAATAATGACAAGGAAGGAGAACACTTCTGCAACAGCATGTAGCATTGGAAGGCTGACATTTGTTGTGAAAATCAGAGCATTTAAAATCACTTTCGATGCTTAAATGGAGGAACCTGGGGGGGTCTCAATCCAGAGACAATTAAAAGCTAATGTGGTCTGATCTCACCACTTGTACTCTGAAAGGACATGCTCACAGCTTCTCTGATGACTCAAAAAGCCTGGGGTCAGGCTGCAGATCTCTCTGCAAGGATGCAGCTGAAATCTCTGATCAAAGTCTTACATTTTATAGCTGTGCCACAAGACAAAACCAGGCACAGACTAACATCTTGCCCATAGCTCACACATGTGCAATTCACAGATTGGCCCCTCAAAGGTCATCTTGTCCAACCTCCCTGTGGTCAGCAGGGACACCACCTAGATTGTGCTGCTCAGGGCCACATCAAGTCTGATCTTGAGTGTCTTCAGGGATGGGGCCTTAGACACACGTCCCTCCCTTCAAAAAAACCCACAAAGAAAAGCCTTTATTTTTTAAAGGCTGAGAGAATCATTACTTGTAGTCTATTTGCACTCTTACAACTAAGTTCCTTCATCTGAGGAGTACAGCAGTAGGCACAATTTATTATTAAGGAGCAGGATTTCATTCTTTTTTAATCCACTTTCATTTTAGAGTCAGCTAATCTCATTTTATACCCACAGCTGATGTTCAAGATAATGTAGTATTAAAATGAAGTAAGCTCATCGTAAGAGTACAAAGTACAGGCCTAAAATAATGAATCAATCTAACCTGGATTAATAGACCAAAATGTTGGCTGTTTCAGAAGGCACTGAAGCTTTACTCATTAAGGTCAATGGTTTTCCTACATAAAATTACATACATCAGTCCCTAAAATAGGGTAAACAGACAATTTAATCTCATCACATAACCAACTTTTTCAGTCTGTGTGTAGCTGATGGTTCTAAAAGCGATATTTGACTTTGCTCTGAAATAAAAGGTCAAGGGGAAAAGCCAGCACACTTTCTGCAGAAACCCAGCCTGCAAATGAACTGCTGTGCAAACATTTTTGCAGTGGGAGTGCTCCTTCTAAACAGCTTCAAACAGTAAGAACATTTGAAGGAGGTCAGAGTCACCAGGCCAGTATTTATTTCAGCAAATAACTATAATTTCTACATTAATACAGTGTAATATGTATTCTACTTTGACTGGATCTTTAGAATCATAGAATTGTTTTGCTTGGAAAAGATCTCTTAAGATCAAGTCCAACCATCAACCTAACACCACCATGTCCCCAAATACCATGTCCACATGTTTCTTGAACAGCTCCAGGGATGGTGACTCCACCACCTCTCTGGACAGCCTGTACCAATGCCTGACCACTCTTGCAGTAAAGACATTTTGTCTAATATACAACTTAAACCTCCCCTGGTAGGATTTCAAGTCATTTTCTCTCATCCTATCACCTGTTTCTCGGGAGAAGAGACCAACTCACACCTCACTCCATCCCCTTTTCAGGGAATTCACTGAATCAGTCAGGTTGGAAAAGACCTTCAAGATCATCAAGTCCAACCTATCACCCAGCATTATTTAATCAACTAAATCACGGCACAAAGTGCCACATCCAGTCTCTTTCTAAACACTTCCAGGGATGGGGACTCCACTGCCTCCCTGGGCAGCCCATTCCAATGGCCAATCACTCTTCCTGTGAATAACCTCTTCCTAATATCTAGTTGTATAGAGCAATGAGGTCTCCCCTCAGCCTCCTCTTCTGCAGACTAAACAACTCCATCGCCAAAGCACTGCAAATACTCTTTTATTTAAAGACAGTATGTTGCAGCTTCTCACTTTGAGAAACTTAAAGACTATTCACCAAATGATGTCCATTTTAAATTCTGAAACCTGATTATATTGAAGTCTTAAAATGAAATAGGCCAATATTAGCAGGGAAGAAGTCTGACCACGTGCTCAGCTGGCACAAAAAACTGCAGGGGTGCACTGATCTGAACTGACTAAAAATGTAGCTCCTCAGTGCTTCCAAAAACTCACTGTGTATTTTCACCCTCTTTTATTTATAGCTCAGGAATAAGCTTTCCAAATGCAAAAATCTATGGCTAAAAAGAGGATTCTTCTTTTACAGTTGTTAAAATGCCATTACACAAGTCAGCACTGACTAAGCTAATAAGAGTCAGGAAACATTTTCAGCCCATGTGATGGAAAAATACCCTTAAAAATGTCATCAATAGCATCAAGGCAATAAGAAATTCTATTTCTAAAAAAGAATTTTTTAAATCCATTTGGTATCTCAGAAAAATACATCCAGAGTTTTGGTTCACTCTCTTCAATTTTCCTTCTGGTTTTAGCATTTCAAAAGTCACATTTTACTGCAACAGAAAATAAAAAGAATATGAACAGCCTATTTTAAAGCAATGGCTAAAGAGGACACAGCAGCACTAGATTTGTCTCAAAAATTGGAGCCAGGAGATTGTCATGGCAGAAGACCTTTTGCCTTGGATCCTCCAGCAGCTGGAGCTGGTGGTGGCAGGAGCCAGGCTGCTGTGACCAATGGTGGCAGAAAGGAACACCTTCAGAGCTTCAAACACAGCAGGAACCAGACTAAGCATCAGCAATCTACTCTGACAGGAGCTATCCATTCACTCAGCTTGCACCTAGCCTGTGCTTCACAAACCAGGTAAATACTCAACTCACTGCTTGACTATAGATAGGTCTGTTAACAGAAAGCAAAATGCTGAAGAGAAGACTCTGGCTCATCACTTTTATATGCAATTCTCTTATTTTACCCCAGTGTTAAAGGTCATTTTCTGCACTTGTTCACATTTTGCTGGGAAAACTATGTCACAGAAGAGCTATGAATTGTGTGTCAGAAGTAGCACAGACACCTTAAATGAAAGACAACTACATCATAACTGTATTTCACAGGATGTCAGGGGCTGGAAGGGACCCAAAGAGATCACTGAGTCCAACCTCTCTGCCAGAGCAGGACCATACAATCCAGCTCAGCACAGGAATGCATCCAGACAGGCCTTGAAAGTCTGCAGAGGAGGAGACTCCACAACCTCTCTGGGGAGCCTGTTCCAGTGCTCTGGGACCCTCACAGCAAAGAAGTTTCCCCTTATGTTGCTAAGGTCAAGGTAGACTACATCCACTGATCTCCCTGAATCTACCCATTCAGTTATGTCATCATAGAATGCTATCAGGTTAGTCAAGCATGATTTCCCTTTACAGGTTATTGGGAGAAACTGTCTCTCCACTTTTAAAAAGGTGAGCACAGACCCTGCTGAGGCCTCCACCTGTCCTGCAGCAAACTGGCCGTGATGAGCCAAAGCTCATCCAGACTCCTGTTGTATAAAGAGAGCTGTCCAGCCATGGAATCACCACCTTGTGCCTCCACCACATTCCCAGGGCATGGCTGTGCAGGGTTGCATGGTTTTGATACTCACTGATTACAGTTTGAGTTGGAAGGAACCTTCAAGATCATCTAGTCCCACCATCCTGCCATGGGCAAGGAGACCTTCTACTAGATCGGGTTGCTCAAGGCTCCATCCAAGCTGGTTTTAAACGTTCCCAGGGTTGAAAAGGAGATGGAAGTTTGCTTGCAGGTTGAAACCACAAAAAGAACCCAGATCTGATAAATGTGCTAAGGTAATGCTTAACTGGTTTGTGTTCAAGGAAGAAATGTAGCATTAATGGAATTTTTCAGCTCTGCAAAGGAGACAGAAATATGCATGGGCATGCAGCAGAGCCAAGCAAGGACATGAAGGTGGGAAGGTTCTTCTTCCTGCTCCCCAGACAATGACAGCAGAGGCTGATCCTTTGTATTCGTGATTAATATTTGCTAGGAAGACACTGTCCCCATGACCACATGGGTAGTGTTCACATTACAATTCCTATACATATGCCTCTTTCCATCTATTTTTCTGCCACACAATGACCTCAGTTACAAATGAGGTTTCAAGAACCTCAGCAGAATTGTCCAAATGACAGAACTTGTCTATTAGCACACTTAGACTTGATTAGATATAAACCGATTCGTTCTCAAACTTGCCTAAGACTAAAGAGAAATTAATTTAGCAGAGTGACAAGAACAAGACTTTTCAGTTCTAATCAGTCATAACAACAGGGGGGTGGTGGAGTCACTGTTCCTGGAGGTGTTCAAGAAAAGCCTGGATGAGACACTTAGTGCCATGGTCTGGTTGACTGGATAGGGCTGGCTGCTAGGTTGGACTGGATGATCTTGGAGGTCTCTTCCAACCTGGTTGGTTCTATGATTCTATGATCATGCACTGGAACAGTTTGATGCTTCTGGCACTGAGCTTTACCATCCCCATCAGAGGAGTTTGAAATAAAGGTAACTCTGGAAAGCATTTTGCTGTGATGCTTTCATTTACACATGATGCAGAAACACTGAATGCCAGGCCAAGTTTCCAGCTCTCAGATGCACCTAAGGCACATACCCAGAAGAGGGCACTAGGGAAAAACAGCAGTGACCCAACCAGCACAGCCACGCATTTCACATCCTAGTTGAGGAGTCACTTCTTTCACACAGCAGAAATAGAAAGCTAATAGAATCCAAGAACACTAAATTATGTCCCCAAGGCTTGCTACTGCATGAGAAAATTAATCTGTCTTCCCCATGCAGAAAATTCTGTGCTAGCAGAGAACTGTTAGCAGATAATCATTAGGAATGATCTTTATGCCACTCCAGCACAATGAAAACTACTTTGCTGTAGTTCAAATAAAACCAGGGCCTACAATTTATGTCAAGAGTTTTTGGAAACCCAGATGCCATGTGCAAGTCACAGAATGATTTAAGCTGGCAAGGATTCCTGGAAGTGACCCGGTCTGATGCTCTGCTCGCAGAAGGACCAATTGAAAAGTCAGGTCACACTCCTCAAGACCCTGTTGAACTGGGGTTTAAGTATCTTCAGAGCCCCTTTGGGCAGCTGTTTGAGCATCTGAATGGTCTAATGTGAGAAACTTTTTGCCCCTATTGTTGGAATCTGTGCTAGGTTGAAGCTAGCTAGAATATTTTAGTGAGAGGAATTAGATTATAGGCTGTGAAAAGGAAACAATGCTGATGTCTGCTTCACTCATAGGCTTGCTGAGATGTATAAAAACAAGAACACATATATAGAGCAAGGGAGTTGCACTCTGGCCTTTTGGCTGCCTACCTTCTCTCTCTAACCTGCTGTCTGTGTGACTAATCCCTCTGCTTCCTAACCCCCTGGCCGATTCTCCAAACTCACCTTGAACATAAGGCAAAGTGTACGATAAGGTAGAGGAGTGGAAGAAGGGAGGTGGAAGGGTGGTTGGGAGCCCCTCCTGGGGACTCTGGTTTCTGGGAGGGCTGCTGTGTTTCTGCATTACTTTCTAACTTGCATACGTCTGTCTACCGCTGTACAGGTTGTAAATACCTGGTTGTGTATTGTGCTGAGCTGTACATATAAAGCCTTATTCTGATTTCCAGCTCGGCTGAGTCTAGTCTGGGTGATTTTCTTCAGTGTGGGGAGGCAGGTAACACCCAAACCATCACAGAATCTTGTCCAAAGTGCTCCTGGAAAGCACTGGTTTCTGCAAATGGATTTGGTACACTGCTGCCTGTATTTAATTCTTAAAGGCCAAGCAGACTCAGCCTTTCAGAACAGCCACATACACAACAGCTAAAACCCACATCAGCAGACAGGAGAAGCACCTTAAGCTGGATACTGCTGACAATCCTACAAATAAGGAATGGTTTCAGGTTCTGAAGTAATTTCCCTGCAATTATCACGCTCCTACTGAGTGCATTACAAATCCAATATACCTGTACAGGATTTGCCAATAATGTCCTAAGATATTAATTAATCAGTGAGTGTATTTTTGTAGCAAGCCTTCTAAAGTGCAGCCATGCTACTTAGTGTCCTCCAGTTACAAAGCCAAATTTTACAAGCATACAGATAGGGCAGCAGATTTATGTCTTGAACAAGGATTCATTTTTAATAGGAAAGTTGCTGTATGCTTAAAATAATTGAAGTACAGTAAGCACATTACTGGTGATCTGCCTGGTTTGGTCTTCTAAAAATCAATGGACTTTTTAGGAATGCTAAATTGCTCAGATTGTCATTTTCAACTGTTGTTGCTTAGCAGACTGAGAAGGTGCTTTAAAACTTTGTTTAAAATCCCTACAAAGGACTAAGAAATGTAAATGTAATGACTGAATTGTCTCAAAGAATCTTTTGATTGGTCCAGGTGGAAGCTTTGCATTACCTGTTGGTCTAGTGTTTCATGGAACCTCTGTTTGTTTCCCTTTTCAAGTTGTATTTCATTTTTCTACACTTATATATTCAAAAGCTGTTGTAGGAGCAGCCACTTTACTGGCCATATGTGGGGAATTAAATAGTGGTTTGCATTCACAGACCAAAGTAAATGCAGGCAATGTCCTCAACCTCCACCAAGCAATTAATTTTCATGAAATGCCCTGTGTTTTAACAGTTACTGCTTAAAAACATTTCTTTTGCAATGAATGGCTCCATATATTTTCACCAAGACACTTCAGAAATTGATATCCCACTAGGACTAAATTAATTTTTTTACTATTATCTAGCTCTATTGCAACACTCACTAATTGCTAATTCTCAGATTGCTACAATCCATCATGCAATTTACATTCCCAGAAATTGTTTTAAATTGAGAGGTTTTCCTTTTTTTTTCCATTTAAAATTACAAAATCCCTTCAGGGGTTAAGACTAAATAACCTAAATATTAATAATTTGAGTATGTTCAAGCTTTGAAGTATCATGAACCAAATGCAGGCTGATGCAGGTGTTGTTTCCTGATTGACTGGAGCACATTTGAGCCTGCATAGGTCCTTCTAGAGCTGCTCCCACTCTTCCCTCCAGCCTCTCTCCACCATACACTCCTGATCATTTCTTTGTGTCTATGGTTGTGCATTATAGCCCACTGAATCAACCATCCTGCTGATCTAATTCCAGATGACAGGGCAAAATGGTCCCTTTGGAGGCAGTGGGAAGACAGATCAGTATTTGATACACGAATTCACACACAGAATGGATATCCATGGATCACCTACATCAACAGTTTCAGGTAACAGTAAACCTACTGCCATGCTATTCTATTCTAAAGCTTCCACTACATAAGGTCTCTCTTGATGTGTTCTCTCTTAGCAGTTGAGAATCAGGTGCAGGGTTACAGGCAGCTGAATGACCAGATGGCCAGGGGCTTGTCTCTTCCTCCCTCCTTGGTTTCTCTCTCCAGTTCCCCCAGCGGTTCTTCTCCTGACCTTCCTACTTCTGCATGTTTACCCCGTGTCAACTTCACTAACTGTCAAGACTTTTCTATGAACCTCTTGAACCCACTGATGGAGCAGAAAACCATCCAACTGGTTTTGCTGGGTTAGTTTTTGATCACATTAGAAAGAAACGTGAACCTCAGAGGGCTCTGAAAAGTTCTAGAAGCAGCAGAGTGGGAGGGACTGTTCATGAGCAGGAAGGGAGGTAGGAACACACTCCCTGTCTGGCTGCCACATGCTGCTGAATCACTTCCTATGTCACATCAAAAGATGTGTTTCTGGCTGCAGTACCACATGCTGATGACCAACAGCTCACCATCAGCAGAAAGGGATTCTCCTTCTACTCCCCCAGTTCCTCCCTCTTGAAATCCCCTCTCAAGGGCAATATTCAGCAAAGACAAAGAGGATCTTTAATTGAGTTGTTTCTTTTGATTCTTGGGATGAGGCAAATACACTAAAAGTAATGAATTAGGAAAAGGAAATCACTGGCTGTGATATGGAAGTCAAAAATCCTGGGACGTGGAGACTGGCTTGTGGAAGGCACACCAGGGACAACTATACCTCAGCATACATGAAACCAAACCAGAAGCTGTGTTCTAAAAGTACTTCAGAAAACATTCCTGCAGCACCAAGGGCTTGTCCTGGGTAATCTACTCTGTATTCCAGTTTCATCTAACAGCAACCCCACTCTCCTACTGCGTGCTGGGTTAAAGGCAAGAAATTCTGGTTAAAAACACACAGCTCATGGAACAAGAATAAATCTCATGCAGGCATCTAAAATATCAACAGCAACAGCTTGTTAACAACCTTCAGTAAGAGACCAACCACTTTTTGATAGATTTACCTCATAGATGTCTTTCATCCAGCTGGTTATACTTCGAAAACTGTCCAGATTTGTGATGTCATACACCAGAACAAAGCCTTGTGCACCACGGAAATAGCTGGTGCTCAGTGTATGGAATCGTTCCTGACCAGCAGTATCCCTGAAAGAAAGGATGAGAAATCACAGACACAAAACAAACAGCACAGCACTCAATAAAATACCACTCTTTAATTTTAAGGAGTATTGTCCAAATTTTGAAGGGTGTAGCATTCCAAAGAAAAGACACAAGGAGACAAAGATGAGAGAAAATCTGGGTGACAGATATGGCAGTGAAAGACATACACTGGAATTGTTCTGAACGCTGAGTGCAACTTCAAGCCCACTACTGTTTCTTTAGAAACAGAGTTGCTGCAGCCAGCCCAGTAGAGGGCCACAAAGATGGTCCAAGGGATGGAACACCTCTGCTATAAGGATAGACTGAGGGACCTGAGGTTGTTCAAGCTAGAGAAGACTCTGGGAGGGCCTTATAGATGCCTTCCAATACCTGAAGAGATCCTACAGGAAGGCTGGGGAGGGACTTTTCATAAGGCTGTCTAGCAGCAGGAAAAAGGGAATAGTTTTAAGCTGAGGTAGAGTAGAGTTAGACAGAGTCTTAGCAAGAAGTTCTTCAGCATGAGGGTGGTGAGACTCTGGAACAGGCTGCCCAGGGAGGCTGTGTATGCCTTCTCCCTGGGGGTGTTCAAGGCCAGGCTGAATGAAGCCTTGAGTAGCTGTGTCTAGTTGAGAAGCATCCCTGCCCATGGTGGGGAGGTAGGAGCAGATGATCTCTAAGTCCCTTCCGACCTAAGCCATTCTATAATTGTATAACTAAACCCAGTACAGCTCAGGTGACAAAAGAATATGGAGTTTCAAGCAGTGTATCAGTCAGGTGACATCCCTTTGTGTAGTGTGACACAAACAGCAAACTGGTTTACATGGGAGGTAGGTTTGGGGCAAATGCCATAAAGCACAAGGATGCTTTGTCATTTTCTTCAGTGTTCCCACACAATTAAATCTACTTCATACAGACCACAGATTTGTGCTCTTTTTTGCAGCTTGTATGCTGCAAGTTTTATTGTTAAAACAATCTAGCAACCACCCTCTTTTTAACTTACTTGCTGCAAAAAAAATATGCTCCCCTAGGCCAAATTCAAATTTTTTAAATGACCTAGTAGGGAAATCTGCACTTTAGGAAGACAGACAATTAAAAGCAGATGAGATTTTTCATGCTCTGATGTACTTTAGTTGGCTCTCATTTGTGATATAAATTAAAACTTACCATATTTGAAGCTTCACTCTTGTATCATTAAATGTTATTGCCTTTACTTTAAAATCAATGCCTAGAAGAAAGAAAAAAATCTGTAACATTTGTCATAACAACATGGATTCCCTGTGAAGAGTGTTTCTTATCTCTTGGTATCATGCAGTTTTGAGCAGAAAGTGAGAAGTGACTATATCAAACAAAGGATAACAAACCAACCACATACATTCAAATGGAGGCTGGGAGAGGATACTGTTGAATGGTGAAAACAGCTACGTGCCAATACATTACAGTAGTATGATACAAAGCAATGGAGGTTCAGGTCAACACAGAGGTGCAGATACTCTGAAACTACATGTAGGTGTTTCCATGAAGAGGCAAGTGACATGAGAGGAGTTTCATGCCCTGTGCACAACAATACTTGATGATTTCTGTTATTGCCAGTCCCATCACAACAGTGTGACAGCTATGAACAGGGAGGCAGAAATGCTTACAGAGCTGCTGCATGTGCAACACCACTTTTCAGTCCTTCCAAATCCCTAGGAAAAAAAATATCTACATGAACAGGAACAGAAATTAGCTGTACTAATTAAAAGCAAAGACAAATACACATTGGATTTCATTGAAAATGGAGAGGACTGACTCTACAGCCTTAAACACCATGCACCCCAGAGTATAAAAAACAATCAGACACTAGCACTTGAAATCAGTGCAGAATATCACTCCTACACACACAGATCTTTCCTTAAAGATACCTTCCTTCAGAGTGTTTTCTTCTGATATATTGCCAAATTAGTACTCTAAATGTGGTAATGATATATATATATGGCTTAGGGGGTGCTGAAGCTCCAGTGCTATTATTAGCAACTACTAGGTGGCAAGTTCTATCTCAGACTGACATGTTTCCTCACAGCCATTCTCCCCCCCAATTACTTGATTGCTGAAATCTGAAATACTGTTTTGACAATCTCTCTGCTTGTTGTCTTTCCCCTCCACTGAAAAATCACTGACTGCTTTTGTCAATTGCATGAAGTGAACTGTAGGTGCCATTGCAACAGCTGGCCATAGTGCATGGGTAAAATTCCTTGAGGTCAAAATATGCCTACTTAGCATGACTACAGAGTGATTTTCTTCACCAGTAGCAATGTCACTTGACAGAACTGAACATTGAAAACATACAAACATCTTACACTAACACAACTGCACTGAAATAAGAACCTCTCTGCCTTATTACTTCATCAAAGGAAAGCATCCACGGCAACAAACCTAAAATGTAAAGGAAATGTTCCCAGGGTGTTAGAGGTCGGAAGGGACCTCCAGAGATCGAGTCCAACTCCCCTGCCAGAGCAGAACCATAATCTAGTGCAAGTCACACAGGAAAACATCCAGAAGCTCTCTTCCCTTTTGCTGTGCACAAAACTTTTGACAAGTACACTCCCAATGCTATTAACATTTTTGTCTGCATGTGGTAAAAGAGTTTAGGTGGACTTTCAAAATTATTATGATAATCATGTCTTCCCCTTGATGAATTTTTGTTGAAGCTCCAATGGAAAGGAAAGATGAAATAATATAATTGGTATCTGTAATTAATATTACACAAAGCTTCCTTGATGGAATTAATAATGTCAGATGGAAATGTAATTTAAGTCAAATTTACTCATGTAAGGTGAAATTCCAACGTGATGGAAAACACTTGCTCCTGAAATTCACATGCTTTTGTTTAATTATCTGTATCACTTTTCTACAATTGATGTTGGAGCAGTTGAAAGGGACAGAGAGAAGCTGGAATGTCACTTTCAAATGCCACGTTGGGAACGCAGCAAAAGAATTACAGTCCAGCCAGAGATTCCCAGACCTACAGGAAACAGGTTTTTAGTTGACATAAATTTTAATAATAAATTGCTATAAGCTTTTTTAAATTATTATTATTATTATTATTTCTAAAAAGGGAAGCAGAGTGCTGAATCAGACTCAAACTTAATCTAAATTAAAATAAGGCTTATTGACTTCTTAAGTCAACTTCAAAATTTATTGACCCAAAAGGTCAATGAATGTTAGTGAAAACCAGAAGTCAATATGTTCTGCATGCATGAATTGTTCATGTCTTTATATGAAATTTCCAGCAAACTTAGCAAACTGGGGAGACAGAAAAGAAAAATGAGAAATACAATGCCAAAGACAGCTCACAGATTTCAGATGATTTTAGAGCCATGTATAATACAATGTGGTCAAAACAACAAAGCAAGCATTGATTACTGCTCTTGAGATAAATGTTATTTGAATGCAACAGCTTGTACCTGCTTCTTTTAAGCTGTCAAATAAAACCCAAGAAGGGGTGTGCTGGGTACAAGTTCAAATTCTAATTGTTATTTCCAAGTTTTATAACTATGAGATGAATATTTTTTTACTCTATAGTCCAAATGATAAATATGTCCACATTAGGATTGAGGCACCTTAAATGTAATTAGGTCAAAAGAAAGCATTAAAATAGTCAGCCACGGGGAAATTCAGCTGTGAATTCCCCCAGTGTCTGTAAAACAGCCTTTGGCCATCTGCAAAAGTCCTCTTTTGCAGCTGGCCTAGAAAATTACAGCACACTTTTCACCCCAATACAAGTTGGAGTGGCATATTCATCCCAGTGGCAAGTTCCTGGCATAAAAGGCTCAGAAAAATAAGTCTCTTCAGAGAAAATGCACATTTGAGCAGCTTACTAGGATGCAACAGTGACAGCATGGACAGAGGGTGGGGTAGTGCACATCCAAGTACTTTCTGTCATACAGCATCTTCAGCTCTCAAAGCAGGGAAGCAGTCAGTATCACCTCCCGTGCTCAGACTGGGCAAGTGCCCAGTGAGGTGTTAAGTTTCCACCATATTACTCCTACCCATACTTAACCCTTACTAGATGTTGATGCATTACTTGAATCAGACTCTTCCTGTACATGTCAAGGACTATCTACAGCAGAGTGGTGTTTGAGGAGTCAGTGATCATTGCTGTTCTTGTAAGAAAAAACAACTCATGAGGTGAGATGGTTTGTGAGGAAACATCAGGGTGACCAAAACCATCCGGCTTTGCAAAAATAAAACACAATAAAACACTAATGAGGTGGATTACTACTTGTAGGACATGTTTACCTTCACTGTGGTTGATTTTTATTGATTAACACTATTTCCTTCTAAAATGAGTATCAGGGAGTCCACACAGGCTTCACAGCTGGTTCTCTTTTCCATTGCACATTAGAAACAAATGTATAAATCACCTGAGTTTGCAACTTCACTCTTAATAAATCTTTTTTCTTACATATAGGTTTTAAAAACAAAAGTTTCTTTTTGAGGAAAAAAGGTCAAAATGTAATTATTGGATTTCTTTTAATCCTAATTGCACCAGTTTCAACTGTGACAGATTTGGTTGTACTCACACCTCTGCAGAAGTGTCTCTCACAGAAAGGTGTGCTGCAAGCCCACAGCCACCTCATACAGCAAAATTACAACCTCACAGCTGGTGAGGTCACAGCCCTGATCACTTGCATACAAAAGGGGGTTTTGTTCATATATTTTCTCTATGGCTTTATATGCAATGCCATTGTTTAAACAAAAACATTTATTCTTTATAGTCTGTTCATAACACAATGCATCTGCCTTATGATGCATATAAGTTTAATTAGAAACCTGTAACTGCTTATCATTTACCCAAACTGTCTAACTGCAGAAGAGGAAGAGCGTCCAGCCTTGAGGGTTTGAAGTGCTGCATAAAAAGCTCTCAGTGAAAATTTACTGCATCTTAGGAAAGTTCACTGCTACCAGAGCCTGTAACAAGATGTTCCCCCTGCTGCAGTAACACTGGGATTTTGCCTAGTAACAGAAAACTGTGATTCATGGCAACATAAGAATGAGATGCTGAACAACTTTTTCAATCCCATGTCTACAACCCTTTGCCACTAAGGAATATGGTGGCACATGATTTTGTCAAGGAGTTTGGACAACCTGGGTAGAATCATAGAATTATAGAATCAACTAGGTTGGAAGAGACCTTCAAGATCATCCAGTCCAACCTATCCCTCAGCCCTAGCCAGTCATCTAGACCATGGCACTAAGTGCCTCATCCAGGCTTTGCTTGAACACCTCCAGGGACGGTGCCTCCACCACCTCCCTGGGCAGTCCATTCCAATGCCAATCACTCTCTCTGCCAACAACTTCCTCCTAACATCCAGCCTATACTTTCTCTGGCACAACTTGAGACTGTGTCCCCTTGTTCTATTGCTGGTTGCCTGGGAGAAAAGACCAACCCCACCTGGCTACAATGTCCCTTCAGGTAGTTGTAGACAGCAATGAGGTCACCCCTGACCTCTACTCAAATCACAATCAACTAACATCAGGGGAGCATTCAACAGACTGCATGACAGACAGGGATCATTTGACTGAGTTTGTATGAAACAGGCATCTGGATGAAAACAGTTACTTGTTTTGATGGTGCTAAAGAGAGAGAAGCCATCATGAACAGAAGAAGCATCGCACTGTGGTTCTCCCTTGACACCACTATAGGCCATGCTTTCAGCTGTAGATGTTCAAGAAAAATGGAACTTCCACTCCCAGCATTACTCTTCCAGAAGCCACCATTCATAGTCGTATTCATTCTAAAAGTCTAAGCTCTAATGCACCTCCTAAGATAGAATGAACTGGAGCACAGCATTTCAGAAATAACTCTAAAAACACCATCAGGTAAAAAATATCACATGTGGATGATTCAGTTACACTTCAGACAAGCAACTGCCTAGGAAGCTTTTAAATCTCTCAAAAATAGGTTTCAGTAACACTAATAAGACTAATAAGATTAATCTCAGCCCATGAATTTCACAGACCCCTTTCATCTTAACTGTTATTTCAACCCACAACTTGGAAAATACATATTTAATATCACCACCATGCAAGACTTTTTGACTCTGTCATGGACTGAATTAAATCTTCGAAGTCTCTTCCAACTTGGTTGATTCTATGAAAAGAAAGTGTGTCACAAAGGAGTAACCTCACAGCCAGGAATCTATGTTGCAATATAAAACGCATCAACAAGGCTGATGTTTATCTCCATGGCCATTCCTTGAGGCTCCTTGCTTAGCCTGTAATAAGTTCCCTGTCAAATGGATCAATTCCGGAGCTGGGATTGTTTAGCCTGGAGAAGAGGAGGCTCAGGGGTGACCTTACTGCTGTCTACAACTACCTGAGGGGTGGTTGTGGCCAGGAGGAGGTTGCTCTCTTCTCTCAGGTGGCCAGCACCAGAACGAGAGGACACAGCCTCAAGCTGCGCCAGGGGAGATTTAGGCTGGAGGTGAGGAGAAAGTTCTTCCCTGAGAGAGTCATTGGACACTGGAATGGGCTGCCCGGGGAGGTGGTGGAGTCGCCGTCCCTGGAGCTGTTCAAGGCAGGACTGGACGTGGCACTTGGTGCCATGGTCTGGCCTTGAGCTCTGTGGTAAAGGGTTGGACTTGATGATCTGTGAGGTCTCTTCCAACCCTGATGATACTGTGTGATACTGTGATACTGTAATTCCAGGCCTTCACTGCTAGCTGGGTCCTCCCCTTTTGGATCATATTGGTTTCAGAAGATGCTGATGAAGAAGAAGATGGGCAAGAAAATAAAAAGTATCTTAAATTCAGCCATTCTCATGTATGCAGGCCAAGGCATCTCACATTACATGTTCCCTGGACCAACTGCTGCCACAGCTACTAACTGTTATTTGTTTAAGGCAACTTAAGTGTATAAGAGAGCCTCAAATGTAGGCAAACATCAGTTCTTGTGAATACTTTCTCTTCAAGAGCACAGGAGATGATATAAATAGATATATAGAGAGATCTAAGTGAATACATTCTTACACATATGCAAACTTTTAAAAGCAAAAGTTTACCAACCAGAAACTGGCAGATCTCCACAGCAAACCAAACCACCACACCCACGTTACACATTTTCATGCTGATGACCTGGCTGTCAGCATATGGACAGTCACCTCGTTGTTCCCCACAGCAGCTGGAGCTTCTCATGACCCCCAACTTGCAGAGGAGCTGGGGAAGGCAGCTGCTGGAGCAGCCCGAAACTGCCTTCGCCTGGCAGGGCTGATTATCTCCATCACAGCAATGGCTCCATCGTGCACATGGCTACCTACAAAGTATCTTGACTTGATATCACTGAAATTATCACAGATAAATGCCTTTCTAGCATGAAAGCTGGAGGAATGGAGCATCTTACTGGCATCTGACAGCTCTAGATTCTCCGTGCACCCACACAGGGGTACAGCAACAGAGCCTCCACCTGCAGCCGCGGGCAGTAAGGAACAGTAAGAAACAAGTTGCCTGCGCAAGTGCAAAGAAAGATTAGGTTCCAAATGCCTCAGGCTACCGGGAAAGAGGGCAACAGCCAGCACCGAAGTTCTGGGCCCAGGGGACATGCTTTCTGACACCCCAGCAAGCCTCTGCAAAGGTGTGAGGGGCAGGACGCGGCTGGGCACAGAGGGAGCCCTGACACCTGCGAGGCAGGCAGTGCCGAGCTGCCGGTGCCCGGCGGGCTGTGTCCGAAGGGAGCACCCGCGGCCTGTGGGCGGGAGTCGCAGCCGGGAACAAGGGACGGGGAACGGACGGCAGCCCTCTGGGGCGTGCGGCGGACAGCGGCGTGCAGGCAGAGCCACCGGCCGCGGGGCCTCGCTCGGCGGGACGGCAGCGGGGCCACGGGTGCTGAGGCACGGCAGCGGGACCACGGGTGCTGAGGCACGGCAGCGGGGCCACGGGTGCTGAGGCACGGCAGCGGGGCCACGGGTGCTGAGGCACGGCAGCGGGGCCACGGGTGCTGAGGCACGGCAGCGGGGCCACGGGTGCTGAGGCACGGCAGCGGGGCCACGGGTGCTGAGGCACGGCAGCGGGGCCACGGGTGCTGAGGCACGGCAGCGGGGCCACGGGTGCTGAGGCACGGCAGGCCGGCGGCGGGTGCGCCTGGGGGACACGGGCAGGTGCCGGCCCGGGGGTGCGGGAGGGCGCCGGCAGAGCCAACTGCCCGAGGGCCAGCCGCGGTCACTCACCGATCGTGGCCAAGTAGGAGGAGGTGGGAGCCCCGGCAGGCGGCCAGCTGGGCTCCGTGTACCTCCGCACGATGGAGGTCTTCCCCACGCAGGACTCCCCGGCCATCACGACTTTCACCAGCAGCGGCGGCCTGCCCACACCGCCGTCCCCGTGCCCCTGCCTCAGTCCTGCCATGGAGGGTGCCGAGTGCCGGCCGGGCCGGGCCAGGCCATGGCAGGCCCGGGCGGGGCGGAGCGGGGGCCACGGGCCGCCCCGCTGCGGGAAGCGGTCTCCGGCCCCGCCCGCGGCGTGGGGAGGCCCGGCGGCGGGGCCAGGACGGAGAGCGGGGCGGGACGCCATCGCCTGCCCGCTGCCTCGCACAGGTGGGACTCGCCGCACCGAGCCCCGGATGCGGCTGCGGGGGCGAGGGCTGCGAGGGCTGCGCGGGGCCTCCGCCCGCTGTGGACGGCGCGGCTGAAGAATAAAGCATCAAAAGGCTGCTGCGTCTGCCCTCTGACTGAACGCTGCCGCCCGTACAGCAGCCAGGGCTGCGCACGGGCAGCAGCAAAGTCAAACTGGCCAAGCTCTAGGCTATTTAATTCTTAAAACGATTAAAATCTGGAAGCGAAATGGTTGGCATGAGGCAATGCTGTGCCTACGCCGGTGCTGTGCCCTGCAGCGCTCCCGGCGCTGTCGCCGTGCCCGTGTCCGCTGTGCTAATGCCCGGGGCTCTGCTGACCCAGCCTCTGCGGGCTGTACCTCTGTGCTCCCTGAGCGGGCAGGGGCTGCGTTCAGATGTCTGGCAGCTGCTTCGGATGACAGCTGCTTGTGCACAGGGTCCTTCACCATGCCGAGCTGTGCAGCGGGGCCACCTCGGACTCCTTAGAGGTCCTGTGCTGGCTTACACATGCTGTATTTGAGCCAGTGCTCTGAATTAGGATTATGAAATTATGCAAGAATGTGCTTTTTTTTTCCCGTGAGGTTGCATCACTGGGGAGGAAAGAGGGAACTTTCACAACTGCATAACCCTTCCCCCTTGAAGCACAGAAATAAACAGTCTGGTTTCTCATCACCTCCCAGCCTTAAAGACACAGACAGGGGATATGGGTTTTAAGAATTTCCTCTTTTTCAGTTTCGTTCTCATCTGACAAGCAGTGTCAGCTGCACTACACAAGACAACGTCTGTCTGCAGCGTAGAGTTGCTGCATGTGTGCCTGGATGGTTTTGCTACAATCCCACATGGTCTAGATGAAAAGGTTCTTGTCCCTTTGCCAGTGTGCATTCTGAACTCATCCCGTGTCATAAACTCGGGCATGCAATATCTTTGAATTAAAAGTGGTGAGAGACATTTCCAAATGTTTGCATCTATCTAGACCTGTAATGACTCTCGACAGGTTTCAACATGTTCATTTTCAGTCCTTCAAGCAGCTCCTCATCAGTTCACCAATCACAGGGCAGTAGATGTAACATGTGGAGGACAATTTCTAACTCCTACTTAGCACTGTTGGGGATATCTGCATATCAAAGGTCAAGTATTATAGAATCATAGAATCAACCAGGCTGGAAGAGACCTTCAAGATCATCCAGTCCAATCTATCTGCCAGTCATATCCAATCAACTAGACCATGGCACTAGTTGCCTCATCCAGTCTTTTCTTGAACACCTCCAGGGACAGCGATTCCACCACCTCCCTGGGCAGCCCATTCCAAAAACAAAGCACTCTCTCTGTGAAGAACTTCCTCCTAATATCAAGCCTACACCTACTTATTTGAGGCTCATTTCCCCATCACCCCACTCTGAACCAGTCACCAACATGCACTCCAACTTGCCAATACTGGGCTGCTTAGCACTGGATATTGGGAAAAAAAATTCTCCACTGAAAGAATTATCAAACACTGCAACAGGCTGCCCAGGCTAGTGGTGCAGTCATCATTCCTGGAGGGATTTGAAAGGTATGTAGATGTGGTACTGAGGGATATGGTTTAGGGGTGGACTTGGAAGTGCTGGGTTAATGGTTGGACTTCAAGGTTTTTTTTTTCCAACTTAATTCTATCAAATAATTGGGAGGGAATGAGTGATAAACTACTGAGACACTCTTTTCAGGAGTGACCTTTGAGAATGAACTGTGCAAAAGCCCCATACCACCAAAGAAGGCATCAGTGTGCTTCCATTAGGCACAGAGAAAGGCTGTGTATTGATGAGACTGAATAGACTTATGCATGACCCTACAGGACAGTCAGAGTGAATGCTCTGACCATGAATATGACAGAGCTAAGAACTGTGAGGTTTCTAATGATATATCAGAAAAATCTTGCAATTGAGGCAATTGGAAGAAAAATGTTAATAAAGGCAGAACAAGGTGAATTTGTTAGGGAAGCTAGAACCACCTTCGGTAAGGAAGGACCGGACTTCATAAAGCCAGAACACTTCCCCTCAGAGACATCCCCTGCTATCTCATCAGCCCTGGGAAAAGTTCTGTTTCCTCATTCAGAATTGTGAAGCTATTGTTCATCATCCCAGATCTGATGGGGGTCTAGCATAGAACCATAGAAGGGTTTGGGTTGGAAGGGACCACCAAAGGTTATCTAGTGCAATCCATCTGCAGTGATCAGGGACATCCTTCACTAGATCAGGTTGCCCCAAGACTTGTCAAGCCTGACCTTGAATATCTCCAAAGATGAAGCCTCAACTACTCCCGTGGGCAACCTGCTGTAGTGTTTCACCACTGTCATTGTGAAGAAGCATCTCCTGGTAGTTCCCATGGATCAGAAGTGATGACACTAATGAGCAATCTGTAACACTTCTGGATAATCTAATATCTGCAGCAATGAGCAGGCATCTCCAGCCAGCTGTGCATCTGTCTTGCTCTGGTCTCTCCACCAGTGCAGCTGCAGGAGCGAGGGCAAGGCTGGTGCTCTGTCCTGAAGATGGGTGGGCTAGCACAGGTTTAGCAGATGCATGCATGCAGCAGCAGCACGTTGTGTTATAGGTACACCAAAAGCATTTGACTTTATTGTGGAGCTTTCTCCCATGCTCTGTTCTGAGGCTGTTTCACCAAATAGCTTTCTTCAAATGAGGACAACACTGCAGTTGCCAACAGCGGTTAGGTTTTGTGGCAAGCAGGACTGATGGTGCTAGTAACAATGCTACATTGCTCAGCCTTTACCCTCCGTTGTCTGTCAGGCCAACCCGTTTCCGTTAAGAGGCTCTCCGTAGCGTACTGTACGAGGTGCAAGGCAGGATGCGATCTTAACGAGCCTCCAAGTGTCCCTCCCGCTGCTGCTGCTGCCGCTGCCGGTGCCGCCGGTGGGTTCTGGCATGGCTTAGGTGAGGCTCCTCTCCACAAGGGGGCAGTGTGTCCATCCCTTACCACCGCCCCGAGCCGTCCAGGAGGGAGCTCCCGCGGAGCTTGCCGCTCGATGGGTCGGGTTGGCTTCTCCTTTAAAATACACCTTCCGTGCCTTGCAGGAAACCTCCAGGTCTTTGTAAACTACATCATCTTAGCGTATTTCTAGAGCTAATCCTAAGTAAAGTTAGCTTAATGAAGGTAATGACTTCTAAATGCTTACTGCGCGGTCACAAGACGACCTGCGCAAAGCGCAGAACAGTTTCCATGCTGTTCACCGAGGCAGCCTTGGGAAAGAAGGTCTTTGCCTCTCACCCAGCTCTTTTGATTGCTCACTTCACCCTCCTTACAGGAAGCACTGCAGATTGCTCTGAATGCAGAAGGATCCCGAGAGGTTCCTCAGCAAAACATCTAGCATGATCTTGTCACTAAGCCTGCTTTGGACATTCTTGCAAGCAACTGTTGTATAAAAACCCAACAGTAAAACCAAACCCAACCAAACCACCAAAACCAGTTAAGGAGAGGAATTTAACTATAAACCAGGGATGAAGAAAAAAGTGTTTTAGTTGCAAAGACAATTAGGAAAAGTTAATTCTGCTACATTGGATAGAAAGAAGTCACATTTGTGAATTTCTGAAGTATATACATGGTGTGAGAAGACAGATGTATGACAGGAGAGACACCAGGTATCATACATCCCAGCCTTTTCAGTGACTTCCCAAGTTCTTTCTGTCTTACTTCCCTTTGCTCCTTCCTTCTTTGCCTGCCTTGGCTTCTCCTGGCCTACATTGTAAGAGTTAAAAAGTTTTACATTTGTAGCACTGGCAGACAATAAAAATAGAAAAGAGGAATAAAAAAAGAGTCAAGATTCAAACGTTTGTTATGCTCATCATGATTATCTCTCCCCTGAGATTGTTACTGCCTCAGGTTGCCCATCTTGGGCTTCATGGACATTTCAAAATGCAGAGTTAGCCTAAGGTAGAGAATGAGTCATCTGTAGCCATGGGAAGCCCTTGGACTCAGACAGCTATGGCAGAATTCCCTTTTTCTGGTTGAGTTTCTGCTGGTGTGTGTACTACATAAGATCATTTGGCCTCCACGGGATGCAGGTGGACATCTGCTCCACCATGGACTTCAGCGGGCTGCAGAGGGGCAGCCTGCCTCACACAGTCATCACCACAGGTTGCAGGGGAATCTCTGCTCCAGACACCTTCCTCTCCTTCCTTCTTGACTGACCTTGGTGTCTGCAAAGTTGCTTCTCTCACAAGTTCCCACTCCTGTCTCTAGCTGCACTTTCACAGGTTTTTTTTTAATCTCCTTCTTAAATATGTTTTCACAGAGGTGCTACCTCCACTACTGATGGGCTCAGCAGTGGGTCCATCTTGGAGCTGAATGGCATTGGCTCTGGTGGACATAGGGGAAGCTTCTAACAGCTTCTCACAGAAGCCAGCTCCATAGGCCCCCTCCCACTACCAAAACCTGGCCATGCAAACCCAGTACAGAAACTCTCCTGCTGGGCAGCATTCCTGCTTATCCTCCTGTTTGCTCCCCACTTCTTTAGCCAAGTATTTTATATCTGACTTCCAGGGAGTGGTCTCCATGAGATTGAAAATCTGAATGTGCCTTTAGTTGTGCATCTGGAAACAGCAGCCATCTGCTGCAGGAGTCTGTATGATTTGAAAACCAAAGAAAAATGAGAACCATCTGAAGATCACAGGAAGCCCAGAACAGGAAGATGGAAATATATATAATCACCAAGATGTAAGGAGTGGGAGTAGGATGCTGCACGTGCTTGTTCTGATTTTTGCAGCACCTGTAATGTCAGGAGCAGTGTGGATGGAGTAGGCTGATTGATCTTCAGATCAGTGGGAACAGATGTGGAAGTAAAGAACTGAATTCATCCTCACAGGGGGCTGTAGGCACAGTTTATGTGAATAATTTCTTACAGCCATTTTAGGAGATCAAAATGGAGCATGTGGCTCAGAGATGTCACATGCCAAAGGCCACGAGACAGCTTTGATGGGCAGCTCTTCACACTACTGGTAATGGAAACAGAGAGGAAACCATGCAGGCAGTCTGCTTATAGACAAGCCTGAGAACACACAGGATACATCTGTATCACCTTCAGTAGAAACGTCCATATTTCAGTTCAAGTTCACCAATCAAAGCTTCTGGAGGACTGGTGAAGATGCTCTATCTGCTCTGCAGGCTTTAGCTCACCTCTGGCTTTCGCTCACCAGCTTGCTCCTGTCTCCATGTATTCTGCCGTGGCCAGTTGCTCTAGCTCCCATGCTGGATGTTCCTCTTCCACATCTGGATTGCTGCTTCAGCCTCAAGCTGGCTGTCAGCCTGTATAGAGTTGAGGCCACAGCCTGTAGTGTAGCATAAATTCTAGAGAAGAGACACTGGTATCTGCTGGTGGCATTTAATCCTCCAAGCCTCAATTAGCAAGCTCTACAGCAGCTGGCAGCTCCCCAGACAGGTCAGCTTTGCAGGGCAGGACACTTCTTCCATGCCCAAGAGCACTCAGCTACCCTCAAACCACACCCAAAGGACAACATGAGCATGCACCCTCTCAGTTTTCATCAGGAAAATGTGATTCTGGTGGGGAGCTTCTGTTGAGGAGCTCTCACATTTGGACTATACCACTGTGCTGTGAAATCACCAGGTTCCTCTGACCTCCAGAACTGCTGGACTCACCTCCAGTCCCTGCTGGTCATGGAGAACAAATCCAGGACTAGGCTGGGTGAGCTCTTCCCAAATAGCCTTCATGGTCTTGGTTAGTGCAGGTTGTCTGAGTGACTGCCCAGAGCAAGCAAGAGGTTTTCATTTATTTTTCAGTGACTATTTGCAGCTTTAATGGAATTTGCTGCTTTTACACTTGTTTCCACCAGTCTGACTATGCTTTCCTATGTATCAAAAGAATGGAAAGCTGTGGACAGGCTTTTTTTAATGTATTATAGGAATCTATTTAATTGAATAAATAAATAAACACTGCCATGATGGACTAAGAGTGAAATGCTGCATTGATGCTGTTAGGAATAGAAATATTTAGGAAGCACCACTGTCAAATCATCTGTGAAAATGCCACAGAGGGACATGCACACACAGAACCCACAGACACTGTGTTTTCCTTCAGATGAGTGTCAAAAATGCAGGCATCTGTTTCCATCCAAGTACCTGACACATCCTTCAGATCCAACAGTGTGCTTGGCAGATACCAGAGCATCTTCCGTTAGCCCTTGAAAGAGTGGAGCAGCATTTTCTTTCTGCTTAGCATTCTGAAAGCACGAAAGGGAACACTAAGAGTATTTGATGCCTCGGTTTTGTAGGCTTCTTCCTGGAAAACACTGCTAGAAGAATAAGGCCAAATCAGTAGTAGCTCAATCTGCTGTGGATGATATAATTTCTGCTGCTGTGTATCATGTTAACGGCTCTAAAACAACGTGCACATTAGATTGGTTGGGGTGCTCCGTGGTTTTCCCTTTCATTTGCAATTTGGGATTCTCAGAAGAAGGGATGCAGAGACAAGGATAACCCACGTTTTCCATGGAGGATTGATGGAGACTGAAAATGAGCATCTTTTAATAGTTGATGATAACTGTTTTTCTTGGCTTAAGTGTAGGTTTTAAAAAATGATGCTCATTGTTTTGCTTGTAGTTCTTTCATGCATGGACAATCGTGCTGATGATGCATTTACTTCAAGGGAATTTTCCAATTGAAAAAGTGCTCTTGACTAGTTTAAGTGCCATGAATCACCAAAACCTCATCTAAGTCCCATAAAAGCAGTGGCTGCAGAAAGCAGACCTGGAAGTAGGACATATTGGGGTTGCACTGCATGATTCAGCTAAAAGGAAATACATTTTGACAATGCAGAAGAGGCTGAAGAACCTTAGAGCTCACCGAAAAGGGAATTGTAATTGGCTAGAAGGACAGAAATTAACTCTGCTGCAGCCCCCTGTTATATCCCTCAGCTGTTCCTCACGAGTCTGAAGCAAAGATCCTAGACATGAGAACTTCAGGGATTTTTGTTTCTTTCCTCATATCTTTCTCTCACACTTTTCTCCATTCCTTCTCAGTTTCCCTTGGCTTAGTGTGACTGTTGGAAGTTCTTTTTTTCTGTTTTGAGTACTGTGTTCAGTTTTGGACTCCCCAGTCTAAAAGAGACAGGGATCTGCTGGAGAGAGTCCAGCAGAGGGCTGTGAGGAGGATGAGGGGACTGGAACACTGCCTGATGAGGAGAGGCTGAGTGACCTGGGGCTGTTCAGTCTGGAGAAGAGAAGACTGAGAGGGGATTTAATCAATGTTTACAATATCTGAGGGCTGGGGGTCAGGAGGAGGGGGACAGGCTCTGCTTACTGCTCCCTGGGATAGGACAAGGAGCAATGGATGGAAGCTGCAGCACAGGAGGTTCCACCTCAACACAAAGGGGAACTTCTTTACTGTAAGGGTCACCGAGCACTGGCACAGGCTGCCCAGAGAGGTTGTGGAGTCTCCTCTGGAGACTTTCAAGGCCTGTCTGGATGCATTCCTCTGTGACCTGAGCTGTGGTCTTGCTCTGGCAGAGGGGGTTGGACTTGACGATCTATTTGGGTCACTTCCAACCCCTGACATCCTGTGATCCTCTGATCCCTGCTACCACTGCCTGCACCATTTAGACAACAGTGTCTGGTCAGTACGAGCAAAGGCAATCTGTTTATTTCTTCTGTAACAGCACTGCCCCTGAAACAACTTAGAGTCCTAACTATTTGTCAGAGAGACCTGGGGGATTTGCAGTTACTATTCAGTTCTCATGCTGTTTTGTTTAAGGCTACCTGCCCTTCACCAAGTCACTCTATTGAAGCTTCTCAAAATCGTAACACGTTTGACAATAATTTCAAAATGTTAAACTGTTGCCTTAGATTTTTTTTTTTAATGACATAGCTCAAAGTTTCAAGTTCTTAAAAGCATCATAGAATAGAATCATGGAATCAGTCAGGGTTGGAAGGGACCACAAAGATCAGCCAGTTCCAACCCCCCAGCCACGGGCAGAGCCTCATCCAGCCTGGCCTTAAACACCTCCAGGGATGGGGCAGCAAGTTACATGGCATAAGCCCAGAAAATGATAAACCTAACACTTACAGAATCACACAGAATCACAGAATCCTTGAAACAGGAAAAGACCTCTGAGATCAAGTCCAGCCTAACCTAACCTAACCCCACATCAGCTAAACCAAGCCACCAAGCACCATATCCAGTCTTTTCTGAAAGACCTCCAGGGATGCTGACTCCACCACCTCTCTGAGCAGTCCATTCCAGTGCCTAATCACCTTTCCATCAGGAAGTGCTCCCTAATATCCAACCTAACCCTCTCCTGGCACAGCTTCAGGCCCTGCCCTCTTGTCCTGTCACAATTTGCCTGAGAGAAGGGTCTGACCTCCACCTGACTACAACTTCTCTTCAGGCAGTTGTAGAGAGTGCTAAGGTCCCCCCTGAGGCTCCTCCTCTCCAGGCTGAACACCCCCAGCTCCCTCAGCCTCTCCTCATCAGCCTTGCCCTCCAGCCCCTCCCCAGTCTCATCACTCTCCTCTGGCCCCACTCCAGCACCTCAATATCCAGAGACTCTTGGAACAAATAATCAAACCAGCTGCAAGAACAAATTGGATTTGTCAAGAACAAATTGTGTTAAACCAGCCTAATGTCCTTCTATGACAGGATAACAGCCCTTGTGGATTAGGGAAGAAGGAATAAGAGTCCATAAATCATGACCTGGGGGCGACTTCTGTCACACTTGCACGTGGAATCCCCATGAGCAAGTAAGGGAAATACAGTCAGAATACATCCATCTGAAAACACTCCAACGAGAAAAGGGAATAATTAGCAGACTGCTGGCACACTGGAGCATATTCCAGAGGGAATGGCCCAGAGATCTGTCATGGACATGGTAACACTGAGTGCTGGGTGTTCTTTCAGTGTAAATTCCAATCACAACCTTGCTGATGAAATAAAGAGCTCATTTGTTAAATTTGCAGAAGACACCAAGCTGAGAGAGCTGCAAACCGCATTAGCATCCGGACTACAGCCAGTGCCTTGTGCAGGGTGAGGAGAACAGAATGCTCTGCAAGTGCACAAGGAAAGACCCTGCACTCTAGCCCCAAAAGTGGGAACAGGTGAAACAGCAGAAAAGTCATGGAGAAGATCTGGACGTTATAGTGAGTATGGGTTAATGAGAAGGCAAACATTGCACTGTCAGGTGTGAGGTTAGGTGGAGAACAGCATCTAGCTTTTCTCAAGGCAGGAGTAGAAGTACCCTTGCATGCTGCTTACCCTCTTCAGAAGCCTATGCCAGGTTTGCAGAAGAGGGAAATGCCATTCCCAAGGAGCTTTCACTCTGTGACTTTCTTAACAGCCAAGATTTTAGCAAATCTTTTGCTAAAGTCACCTTTGCCTGGGGAATACAAACATCCCAGAGGAGAATCTGAGGATGTATGAAGTCTTTCCCCGTGATCGTGCATTATAAGCCAACTAGATTGTGAATCGAAGATAATTGGATGCACTGACATAATGAGCTAAAGACCCATGTGACAATTAATAATTCTGTCTAAATAAAGTTCTAATTCACTATTTTTGGTAATGTGACACTAAATGTAACAGAAGAGAAGAAAGTTTTCTCTGCCAGCTTTTCTCAGGGGCATTAGCCTGGCCCTACCATCGCCTGCCTGCACACTTAATGCCTGGATCATCGAGTCCAGCCATTATCTAACAGCAGCTCACCAACCATCTCCTCTTGAATTAGGAGGACCTTATTTTGCTCCACACCCCTATCTTTCAGCTCAGGGTACCTGCCTTCCTGGCCATCCCCCTGATTCTCACCCATAAGCACTCAACCTTTTTGTCACCATCATTAAGCTCAAGACAATCAAAACAGTCCCTGACATATAGGGCTATGCCACTGCCTCTCCTTCTTTGCCCATCCCTTCTGAAGAGCTGGTAACCATTGACTGTGGCACTCCAGTGGTGTGGCACATCTCACCACGTTTCTGTGGTGGCCACTGTATCACAGTTGTCCTGATAGATGATGGTTGCCAGCTCCTCCTGTTGCCTGCATTAGGGTAGATGCACTTCAGTTGCTCTAAAGCTCTCACCTCCTTTTTGCAGGGACAAGCCCTAATTCCTAACCTGACTGTTCCCACACACTCCTGTTGCTGCCAGTTGAGACTCATGTGTCTTTGTTGCTGCACAGGTCTCCATCCTCTGCCTCCACCAATAGGGCAGACTGAGAGACCTCACTAGCACCCCATCCTTCAAACACTGGTGTGCTCACAGCTCACTTCTAGCAAGCCCCATTTTGTGCCCTTCCCCTTGCCAGCTCAGTTTAAGGCTCTTTTAGTGAACCCTGCTAGCACCTGGGCTAAGATCCTTTCCCCACCCTGAGACAGGTGTATCCCATCTGTTGCCAGCAGATCTGGTGTCTTTAATCAGCCTGTGATTAAAGAACCCAAAGACGCACCAGGAGATAGAAGAGAGTACTACTTGTGCTCCTGATTCCTCAACCAGCCCTGAAGTCTCTCTTCATTGCCTTTGGACTTCTTGTCATTACTTCATCACTGCCTACCTGGAAGATCAGCAGTAGACAGTAGTCTGAGGGCTGCACTAGGGAAGGGAGCTTTCTCCTCACATCACTAACCCAGGCCCCTGAAAGGCAGCAGACTTCCCCAAGATACGGTCCAGCCTGCACATCAGGCTTTGGCACTGGTGCAAGAGTGGGGCACACCCTGCCACCTGGCTGGCAGCAAATTCTCACTGCAGCTCTGTCTGACAAGCAACACCAGGCCTGGTGGGTGCAGGGCTCAGGGATGCCCTCTGCTGGCTGGTCACCATCACTCCCTCATCAAGCTGGCCAAGCGTCAGCATCCTCCTTGTTCATCCCTCTGTGTGAGTTGCTGTGCCACACCCAGCCACACACTTTCTTTACAGAGTCTAAAGAACTACTGAGAAAAAAAAGAAGAGCAAAGGTTTTAAGCCACCTGCTGATTTTGTAGGCTTGGTGACTTCACCTTCTGAACCATTTGCTCAAGTCCAGAAGTACTTCAGGTCCTGCAGGAACTAGATTGTTTCCATAAAATGTGGCCTAAGTACCCCTTTTTTTTTTGCTTCCTTTATGCATTACTTATAACCAAACTTGTGCTAAATAAGGAACTGGGACATTTTTAAATGCTGAGTCAAGCTCATGATGAGGAAAATAACAAAAGTCATGAGAGGAGTGACACAAGAATCTGTTCTTCGGCCTCTGTCTTTCCCCAAGCGTGGGCCTGGGGTCATGGTGCCTGTACAAAAGCATCAATTCTTACAGCAAGCTGCTGTGCACTAAGTAAGGCATTTCACAAGGCAGTTTTGGTGCTCCAGTGCCTGTACACACCAGGGACTGCTTTCTGTGGAGCGGTAAGAGCCATCCTGTGCCCAAAATAAGGGCTTTGCCTTGTGAGCACCAGCTCAGTGCCCTAGTCGGTGCCTAGGTCCCTTTAGTCTGGGAAGCCAAAGCAATATTGCCCTCCACTGGTCCTGAAACTAGTTTAGCTGCTAATGTCGGTTGGACAAAGTCGTCTTTGGTACCATCAGGGGCACATTGAAACCAAGACTCGGATTCCTGAGACGTGCTGGTGTTGTTCCATCTGTGCTAGGAGCTCTCTCTGCCCAGCCTCAGCTGCAGCAGGGACAGTCATTAGGAGTGGTGGCGGCGTGACCGCGCAGTGGTGTACAAGCAGCATCACCTCCTGTTGGGACCAGAGCCCTGTGAGCTGTTTTTGGTCAGGGGATCTGTTGCTCAGATTCTCCTCAAAGCAGACAGAAACTTCACTCAGCATGAGCTCTGGCATCGTCCAGGGTGAGCCTCCCTAGTGAATGGATTTGCTGTCATCAGAGTGCCATTCCCATCAGGTAAACGTTTCAGATTCCTGTGTTGAAAAGTCAGGTTTGCAGCTATCGTGGCTGCTGATTCTCACAAGTCATCTTTGCAGCTATCTTGGCTGCTGATTCTCACTGCTGGCTGAGGAGGTGGCAAGAAGCTCCACTTACAAAACCTCCAGGGAGCAGGCACTGGCTCCAAGGCACCCAACATCACTGCAACAACCCAGCCCAACAGCAGCGTCCAACAGCTCCATGAAATACTTCCCACTGCACTCTGAGGACTGTGCAGACAGTGCTGGCCTCTGCAGGCTGCAGGATTCTTCCTCTGGAGTGTGGTGTGGAGGTGTGTGGCACTGGAGGGAGCCTGTTAGATGGGAGGTGTTTCTGGTACGGTGAGCAGCAGTGAAATGATTAACTGTCCTGGCATTTAAGTGACCATAATTAGGCTTCCTGTGAACAGCCCCTTGAGATTAAACATTAGAAATTCACACCTCTCTGGGTCCTGCAGCTTTTCAGCCTGTTTGGGGCAGGCTGAAATGAGAGGTGTAAATCTCCTTGAGCACCTTGGGAACTCTGCAGATGTCTTAAGGAGCTCTGGTAGTGGCTGTCTTGGCCTCCCTAGTTCAGTCTTTTAACTTGCTGTTCCCAGACTCACCTCCACAAATGAAAGTGTTCCTGGTCTGCAAGGCAGGCTTCCTGGAAAATTACTCTTCTAAGGAGCCACAAATCTTACTTCCCTCTAAGCATGGCTTGATACACCTAGAATAGCTGTGGGAAATCAGTCCGAGAGCTCCATGGCTGGTCAAAGTATGGAAGATTTAATATTGCTACACTTAGTGTCACTCACCATATGTAAGAAAAATGCCTTTAGTTTCCACATCAGTTTCTTTCAGTGGAGCTGGGAAGAGGTGGATGGGAGTAGCTCAGATGCCAGAGAGGTTTCTTGTGGAGTTAAGGATGTCATTTTAGAAGAATTTCCAATAAGTCACCAGGAAAGATGCTGGGCTGAGGGGTTTCACAGATCACAGAATCACAGAACCAGTCAGGTTGGAAGGGACCACAAGGATCATCCAGTTCCAACCCTCCTGCCATGGCCAGGGACACCCTATCCTAGAGCAGGCTGCCCACAGCCTCATCCAGCCTGACCTTAAACACCTCCATCCATGGGGCCTCAACCACCTCCCTGGGAAACCCATTCCAGGCCCTCACCACTCTCATGCTGAACAACTTCCTCGTGTCCAGTCTGACTCTCCTTACCTCCAGCTTTGCTCCATTCCCCCCAGTCCTGTCACTCCCTCATAGCCTAAAAAGTCCCTCCCCAGCTTTTTTGTAGGTCCCCCTCAGATACTGTAAGGCCACAAGAAGGTCACTTGGGGGCCTCCTCCAGACTGCACAGCCCCAACTCTTTCAGCCTGTCCTCATAGCAGAGCTGCTGCAGCCCTCTGAGCATCCTCACGGCCCTGCTCTGGACATGCTCCAGCATCTCCACATCCTTCTTGTAATAGGGGCTCCAGAACTGGATGCAGTACACCAGAGTGGAGTAGAGAGACATATCACCCACCCCTTCCAGAGCTATCTGCAAGCCCTGTGCTGCTGTGATAAATAACCCCGGGGTTACCCAAAGACAGGGAGCTCCCGATGGCCTTGCAGACTAGAAGAGGTCTGTTTTCCAGACAGCCAGGCAGGGAGAGCTACAGTTGTTGTTCTAATGCTGTTAATGGGCGACAGTATGCTAATTAGTCAGATTAACTAAGCGGGTGAGTCATGCACTAACCCTTCTTGAAAGAAAGTGCCCATTTTGAGATGCTAAATGAGAACATAAATGCAATCAGGCATAGAATTCTTGAAAGATAAGATGAGAGCAGACCTGCTTGTTAATGGAGCCAGTGAAATGAATTCTGCTTTGGAGAGGGGGGCACTTCTTCATATTCAGGGTTTGTTTTAATGGGGAAGGGTTCAAAACCTTTGGATCTAGACAATGGATTTCACTCAGACCTAAGTAGCTTTAGTGACCTAACATGACAAAGGTATTTCTGATATTCTCTGCTATGTTTGCACCTTTGGAAAGACTTCAGTTTTTTTTTTTTTTAATTAGAGGCATTCAGATGTTTCAAATGAAGACAAAACTATAATATTCTGAGAAAGCCCCCCCAAAGCCCTCTCATCTATAATCAGTGGGAGCATATTAAAAATGTTTGTGGATGCTCAGGCTCTTACACTGAAAAGCTGCAGCCCCCTTGCATTTGAAAAGTCAATGAAGCTCACAAGGGCCACAGGTTTGGGTCCTGCTGTAGTGCTGGAAGTCACTGTCAGGGGTTCAGAAAGGAAGGAGGGGTGCCCTTCTGTGGAGAAGATCTGAAAGGAGGTTGGAACCAGGTAGGGGCTGTTCTCTTTCTCTCTAGTAACAAGTGACAGGACAAGAGGAAAAGAACTCAAGTTGCACCAGATTGGATATTAGAAGAAAGTTCTTCACTGAAAAGTTTATCAAACACTAGAACAAGTTCTCCAGGGAGGTGGTTGAATCCCTATCCCTGGGGGTGTTTAAAAGAGGCAGAGATGTGGTGTTGAGAGACACGGTCTAGTGTCAAGCTTGGCAGAGTTCCATGATGGCTGGACTCAATGATCTCGGAGGTCTTTTCCAGCCAAGGCAATTCTATGACTCTATGATCTGCACCTGGTTTTGTTTGTTAGTGTTTTGGTGTGTGCAGTCCTTTCCTTGCTTGGTGGCCACCTGCTCTGTGTCTGTTAGCCTATTTTAACCTTTGCCTCTTCATCACTCACAGTGGTGCTGGCATCAAGGAAAGGCAGAAGTGGTGCTAGCAGCCACTGCACACTGTCTGTGCCACTCTGGGTCCTGGGCTAGGCACAGCTCTAACAGCCAGCCCCATTCTCTGAAATCCCTGTCAGCTTTCCAACTGCCTGACATGGCAGGAGGAGGAAGCACCAGCCCTGGCTCCTTGTAGCTGTTGACTGATCACACCTGTATGCGGTGTTTGCTTATGCCAGCACTGCCAGCAGCACCTGGGGCACTGTGAGGCTTGCAGGTGCCTGCTGCGGGGGCCAAAAGCCACATCTCCATGCATGTGTGAGCCAACAAGGTCAGGCAGTACTGTGAGGAGGGCCAGTGCTGGGCAGATGCTCTGAGGAATCATGCCTGGGGAGGGTTGTGTGGTTATCAGAGCCTCCCATAAAAACACAGGTTTGAGCACAACCACTCTTGGGCACTGAATTAGCCAGGGAAAAATTCTGCCTCATGCTTGGCCTTGGACATGCTGCCAACTCATCTCTTGCCACTTCTTTCTTATGGAATTTTGACCCCTCCAGCCTGGTTTCAAGGCAGCTGTTTGGCAGCAAGGCTGCTGCAGTGCTGGCCCTGCTACTCTGCCTTCTCTTCTAAAGTCTTTCCAGTGCCACCAGTGTCCAGCCCAAAGGTGGCTGCACTGAGATGACTGGTGAAGTGATCCCTATATATATTTGTAATTCTCTGAAGTGCCCTCAGCCTTGCAAAAGGCACTATATAAATCAATTAATAACAATATCAGAGGTCAGTCAGCCAATAAGAATACAATTTAGTTTAATGAGAGATAAATAAGACAGAGAGAGTGAGAGGGGAAGGCAGCTACCAGGCTCCCTACTCGGTGCTGGGCTGCAAATACAGCAGCTCTTGGCTTTATCGCAGCTATCATCAGAAACACAGGAGGTAATTGTGGCATTGCCATTTCTTGGTCCAGTGTAATATCTCTTACTGGTTTTGATGTCTTACTCAGCTCTGTACCAGTATGATTTTTAGGAAGAGTGTACATTATTTTCATGAAAACAAATATGAGCATGAGGAAGCATTTTTCCCTTGCGTGCAATTCCTACTAAAGAATTTACATTCTTCTAATTTACTGGTTTACTGCACCACTTAGTGCACTCCTGAGATGTGCAGAATGTCCTCGCAGTTAAGGATGTGCAGATGAAATTTACCCTTTTTGCACTGAATCACTCACTCTTCCCATGGAAGTCACCATGCTCTTTCCTCCAAATCTCCTTTAACCGCCCTAATAAAAGAAGAGATTTTTCTGCAGGGCTACAAAATGGACTCAAACTGCATGGCTGGCAGTTGGTGTGGATTTTAGGGTAGTTACATGGCTTTGTGACTAGGCTGGTAGCAAACTGGTACATGGTAATACATCATTTTACGTCCAATTCTTCCTGTTATTTGTGACTCAGGCTTTAGGAATGAAAATTCTCCACTGTACCCCAGACAAAAAACTGGGCTGCATCACCCTCATCAAAGCACTGTTTGTTAAGAGAAGATAACCCTGAGTGGGGCAGGGCTGCATGGCAAAAAAAAAGAGGTGCCTTGGGTTTGTGCCATCACCCAAGCTGCAGAGCCTATCCTGGTCTCTGTGTCTACACAAACCTGCTGTGATGCCCCAGGCCCTGCTACCCTGGTTATGCAGCCCAAAGTGCTGCTAGGCTCCTGTCCATCCTCTGCACATGTCCTTTCTGCGAGTCCAGAGGGAGCTGGCACATTGATATGGGTGCTGAGAATGTTCCAAGGCTCAGTATTATAGAAACAGCCATTACCAGCAGACCGTGAACCGTGCATCTAAAGCAGCATAAAGCAGTATGAAGCACTCTTGGTGAGCAAGCCCATAGCTGCAGGGCAAGGCTGGCTTGGGCTCCAATGCGACACAGTTTAGTGTAGCATCATTATGTGCAGACTCAACTCACCTGCTCATTCCTAGAAACCTCCATTTTTTCAGCTGAATCTGCACACACTGCATGTCTCTTTGTCTGGCAGCTGCCAACATCATGCTCTAACAGGGTACTTGTTTAGCCCTTGAGCCCTGTGGCCATGGCAAAAGGAGGCAAAGGAGGCAGAACAGACCTTCTTAAAGCCCTTTGAGCGGAGCAGCCTTCACACACATAGGCACTTTAGAGGTTGCATTCCCCCAAAATTCCACTTACAGTTTTGAGTCCTTTCACAGCAGCCTGTGTGAACCTGGGGCTGTCTGCTTCACACTTAGGTAATCCACTTGCAGCAGCTCAGAAACGGACATGAAAACATCGGTTCTGCAAGGGGGGCTGCTCTTTGTTCTCCTTCCCTCGTGCCAGAATAAGCCAGCCCTGAACACCATGACAAAGGATTAGCTGAAGCTGAGGCCAGGCTGCAATGTAAACAGCCAGCCACAGAACAGAATGGCTTCTTTTATCAAACTTAACATCCCAAGGCTCTACTGATTTCATTGTCATTATGGTGGCGATTAATTTGACCCAGAGCACTGCCACCCACTGCTAAAGCCTTCACTGCATCCCTGTTGATAGCTCTCATGACAGAGATTACAGCCTGCCTCTGCATTGTCCATAATTAGTACTTGTCAAAGCGAGGTTTGCCCACAGTAGCCCAATTGCCATGAGAAACCCATTCAAATCCAATCACACTTGGGAAAAGAGAGGACAGTGCAGCCTTTAATTGGCACCAAAGACTACAGGATGGAGACTCTTTCTCACCCTGGTCTACAGAATTATGTTGTGAGTCCTCTCCATAGCTATCAATAAGTGTCCTCTGGTGAAGTGTGAAAGCACTGATCCTGTTCTGCAGCCAGGGCCTAAAATGTGTCCGTGGTTAATTCCCTGAAAGTGTTGTTTAATCAATTCATCTGAAATGGGGACAGGTGGGGTGGAGTAGATGATCTTCAGAGGTCTCTTCCAACCCTATTCTGTGATTTTGTGTGTTAGGTAGGGCACAATGACACCCTTGCTGCGTGGCCAGTGCCACCCTTGCTGCATGGCCCTGAGCAAAAGGCTACTCTGCGAATGTGCTCAGAATAAGCAACCATGCTGGAATCAACTGAAGTTGGTGTCAAATGCCACTTTTCAGAGGCTGAACAGGAGAGCTGGTGTTTTTGTGATCAAAAGCATGGCTACACAGAGCTGTGGAATTGTTCTGTCTGGAGCCACCATCCAAAAACAAGAGGAGAGAATGCAAAGCATGACAGCCTTGTGCTCGCTAAAACAGACCACTGCTGGAGAAAGGTATCTTTTCATTTCAGGTACTGGTGGTGCTCAGTAGCCCTTGAAAACAGTGGAATAGATCATGGCAAAGTGGAGGTAGACTGAGAGAGTTGAAGTTGCTCAGCCTGGAGAACAGAAGGCTGCAGGGAGACCTTATCGTGGCCTTCCAGTATCTGAAGTGGGGTACAAGAATGCTGTGAGGGAATGCCTACATATGTAGTCACAGGACAAGGGGTAATGGCTTCAGACTGGAAGATGCTGGATTTAGATTAATCACTAGGAAGAAATTCTTCACCTTGAGGATGGCAAGGCACTGGAAGAGCTTGTGCAGACAAACTGTGGAGGCTACAGTCTTGGAAGTGTTCAAAGCCAGGTTGGATGAGGCCTTAAGCAACCTTGAGCAACCATTAAAAGAAGCACAAGAGCTTAGAAGACAGTCATGGGTTTTTTCTCTGAGTGCCCAGCCACTGATAAAAGTGCCACTTTCCTAGAGCAGGGTAATTAGCCTTTTGCAGTCATATATGTAAACCCTGAAGCTCATTGATTGGCCTCTGTACCTGAATCCTGCACAGCAGATGATGGCTTCCATCCTCATCTTCAGCTGCAGTGCTGTTAAAAAGAGGCTGTTTCATCCTGAATAGTGCTGAAGTATCAGTTTGATCAGCTCTGGCCTGGACAACTTACAGAGGGGCTTACTAGGGCTAGAAAGAGCTCATCACAAAGCTTCAGCCTGCTGCAACCCTGGGGTGCATTACTGCAAGTTAAACAGAAGTCTTTTGGTCTCTTCTGAACCAGTCAGTGCACAACTGAAGATGCTGACCAGCTGGAGATCAGCTTGAAAGGGAAAAATCAGACTGTGGGTAAAATCCACAGACAGGGAGGGGAGACTGAGTCACAGCCCTGGAAAACAGTGAAAACTGAGGTTTTGGGTATGCAAGAACATTTCTCCTTATCCACTGAGAGCAGGAGAAGGAAAAACAGCCTTGAGGGTTCTGTCATTTGGGAAAGTTTTAGATGGTTTAAGGGAAAGTTTTAAATGATTTACATCTTTGGAAAGTATTTATTTTCTCCTTTAGTTCCTGGAATAATGTCTTTAAACTAATGAGACACTGAAGCTAGGCATTAGGAAGGGTTCTCTGAGGATGAGGAGCAGATACAGTCACACATCACTATGAAGGTCAGTGGGGGGGTGCTGGCCAGCGCCAGCCCTGCCGTGGCATAGGGGAGGCAGGAGCTGACCTCGGCCTGCCCCAGTCAGTCCTGCTTCCTATCACTTCTGCAAGCCTGAAGATTTACTTTCACCCTGAAGGTGATCAGTCAGTCGTGATTTTGACCTACAGTTTAATGTGCTCTCTTGCTATAGTTACAGACATCCTCCTTCTGGTGATGCTCCCTGCTGTGACTAATGGCATCTCTGCAGTTCAAGAGGTGGGTTTTAAAGGAAAACATCCAAATTTCAGTGCTGTTACTGAGTTCAGTGTTTTAGCAAAAGCAATGGCACAGCAGTCCTTGCTGTGGCCCATGCACTTGCCATTTTCCAGGGGCAGGTGTGGGTGTGTGCACTCAGAACCCCTAAATACACAGCAAACTACAACTTCTCTGTTGCTGTTTATGCAACGGGTCATCAGCCTGGGTGGGTATCCCCCCTTCAACTAAACTGTGTTTAAAGTCCACTCCATTCATCCAAAATACTCTGGATCAGCCAAGGGTTTGTTTTAAAGACGGAGCTGTTCTGCACAAATGCAAACAGAACTGGAGATGAGTTTGCAAAGCATCAGGAACTGAATACCACACAAGATACTGCTACATAATCACAGAATTAACCAGGTTGGAAAAGACCTTTGAGATCATCAAGTTCAACTTATTACCCCACACCATCTAATCAACTAAACCACAGCACCAAGAGCCACATCCAGTCTCTTTTTAAACACTTCCAGGGGTGACACTGAGCAAGCTTTACAAATGCCACCACCCCAGTGTAGGCTTCTGAAAGATGACACAAGAAATCATTTCTTAAAGATAAAGCCATAAAGATTTTAAAGGTATATTGCAAAATACCTTAACCAGTAATAAATAATCCTTTTGAAAACACTGCAGTGACTGAGAGTACTTCTCACACTGAGGAACAGCTTTCTAGATGCAGTGATGAGACCACTTTAAATACATTCAGTTGATTTGTGTGTGTGGATGGATGCTCAGGAAAAAAAAATTTGGGAAATGCTCCATTTGTTTAAATCTCCTTCCCTTGTTTTTGCTAGTTCTAAATAGGTTCCCTGTATCCGTTCACCTCTAAGCCCAATTCCATTCAAGGGCAGCAGATCACACAAGCTAATGCTACTGAACCAAAATGTCTAATCTGTGTGGCAAGCAAATCAGCAAAGAGTAGCTCAAGTTTTCCTTTTCATTGCTAGATAAGACTGCAGATGTCACCTGGATGCTAATTGGAGTCCCTGTACAATGATGTCAGATGCCCTGTTCTCATTCAGTGTTGTGGCAGGTAACACAGCACCTGTGCTCTCCAAGCAAGGATCAATGACACAAAGGTGGTTTTCTGCTGCAGGGAGAAAACAGACAATTAAAAAAATCACTATTTGTATTCAATCTCTGTTTACACTGGTTGACCACATCTCTTGCAAGTGCACATTTCTCTCTAGCTTCAGAAACACACAAATATATCAGCAGCAGAAGTCTCCTCTCATTTTACTTTGCAATTCAGGATTGCTTTATTAATCAACGCAAGATGCATTCATTGAACTGGATTAATCCTGCATAAGTAATTTTGAAATTTCCTGCTGAAGTTATTTTTCATTTCTGGGAACAAATCATTTATTTGGATTTTCATATATCAGGATCACAGAGATTTGCCACAGTCAGATTTTAATTTTAGTTACATCTGAGCTGGCTTATATATTAGGGCACATAGTTTTGCATGAGAGCATCTTCTAAAATCTGTAATTGGTGTGGAACACTGACATGCACAGAATACATCTGACAAGGTCCAGGGAGTTAGGTTCAGTTTCACTGATCAGCATCTATGCTGCAGATTAACTGAATCTTTTATGGCATTACAAGCCCCCCAGAATTCATTAGTGTACTTTGCCTTCCCAATACCCACCCCGACCTCCAGCACTGCCACTGCTGTTTCCTTGGTGTGGACCTGAGAGGCTGAAATACTTCTCCACTGCCACACTAACAACAGAGAGAAGTGTGTCTGAAACTGCTCAGGAGCGTACACGATGGCAATAGCCACCTTGTCCTCTTTAGCACTGTTCAGGATTCCTGTCTCCTTTGTCTGTATCTGGAAGGCTCCATTTAAACTGAAGCACAGCCTGGCCCCTCGAAGCAAGAGAACTAGAGCACCGTGTTGGTGAGTGATTGTAACACAACACAAAACAGTGTATGTAATGAGCTTTGGCAGGGGGGTTCTCAGAAATGGGCTCACAGATGCAGCTAGCAGAGTAAACTGTTGGATTAGAAGTGGGAAGAGGGACAAACACGTGAAGGAAAGCAATGCCAGCTTTTGGGAAGTGGGTGCTTGGCATGTTTGAAGACAGTGCTGGAAAGCCTGTTTCTAAAACACTATCTTTGCCCTCCTTAAGAGCTTGTGGGTGGGTTGCAGGTCAGCAGACACTCAGCTTTCTCATGCTTCTGGGGTGGTGGATGGCTCCACAGCTGAGGACCAGGGAAACAGCTCCATTTGCTGGTCTGTTTTTACCCAAGCCCATCTCTGCAGAAGTACCTATACAAGTTTGCCATGCTGAGGACCAAGAGGAGGACAGTAGTGAAGAACAGAGGAACAGTCCAGATGTTCAGGTCTCAGCAGCAGCTCTCCTCCTTGGCCACAGGTGCTGCCTGTAGTTGGGTGCTTGCCACAGCACAGGTACCCCAAAGAGTCGCCACTGAACCTTCCTCTCATGGTTTCTATTGTACTTAAGTCCGTGCACTGAAAGGTTGAACACTGCAACCCCTAAGTACGCTGCTGATCCGATCCTTCTGCTTGACAGCTAGACCACTATAAATGATGAGCTAAAGCATAGAGGAGGCACCATCTCCAAGAGCTTATTTAGCTTCATGTTTATTTCATGTCCTCTTTCATTGCATTGCCTGCATTTCTCTTCTGCTCTTCCTATCACCTCTCCTGTCATTTCTTTCCAGGCTTGCTCTGATGTGTGCTTCTCAGAAACCATCTTTGCCTTCCTCATTACTCCATCCCTTACTTTCTTTGTGCCTTTGATCCACAAGAACCTCCCACTTTCTCCTCTCACAGACTCTCTATTTTCCTTTTCAACTTTACCTTTTCTTTCTCACTTCATTCCTTTCTTTTTGAAATCATATCCCTGTCTAGTGCTTTTACCTTCTCCTTTACCTTCTGCTCCCACATTATTTGGAAAAAAAAAACAACACAAGTCTCCCTTCCTTTCCCATCTGAAATAAAACTCATCGATGGAATCATCCTGTTCATTGTGCTGTCTCACTGTAGTTGCTGCTGGCTTGCCTTCCTTCTGAACAGGACTGATCCCTTCTTGTCAGACCAGATGTTTTCAGAGTGCTCTCAGCCACCCCACCTGTGGCTCACATTTGCTGGAAGTAGAGGAATCAGGGACTGCCTTTTTTTGTGCTTATTGCCCCTGCCCTGGTTAGCATATAAAGGTTCTGGTCCATGACAAAGGTTGGTAGGCATGAATAAGTAATCCATGAAGTATAGAACTGTTATTGATAATGATTCTGCTTTGCCTGCTCAGCCTGGCAGTACTTCTTGTCCCAGCTCCTCTACTGCTCCCTCATAGAATCATAGAATCAACCAGGTTGGAAGAGACCTCCAAGCTCACCCAGCCCAACCTATCACCCAGCCCTATCCAGTCATCTAGACCATGGCACTAAGTGCCTCATCCAGGCTTTTCTTGAACACCTCCAGGGACGGTGCCTCCACCACCTCCCTGGGCAGCCCATTCCAATGCCAATCACTCTCTCTGCCAACAACTTCCTCCTAACATCCAGCCTATACTTCCCCCAGCACAACTTGAGACTGTGTCCCCTTGTTCTGTTGCTGGTTGCCTGGGAGAAGAGACCTACCCCCACCTGGCTACAACCTCCCTTCAGGTAGCTGTAGACAGCAATGAGTTGCCCCCCTCATGCCAGCACTTCTCCAAGAACAGAAATACCACCAGCAGCTCCAGGCACCACAGGAGGGATATTTTGAAGAGGAAACTGCTACAGCTAGCATTAAATTCCCCAAATCGAGACTGCATTTAACAGAGCTGTGTCTCTTGACTTACCTTGCCACAGGACAGAGGATCAGGACGAGCAGCCAGGGCAGAGGCACTTTTCATCCATAGGCTCCTGAGGTCAGCCCCTGCCTGTGGGTGTGCAGATGAGGCCTTCCCTGCTGGAAACACAGCCCAGGCACCTGTGGTCAGGTGAGGACTCTGACTCAGGACATTTTACTGTGCTGCTGAGCTTACAAGCACTGAGCAATGACACCTGGAGAACAACGAGGGTGTTATGTACAGCCACAAAACAAACAAATATTTTTACACATCTACATGATAAAAAAAAGTTCCAAAGAATTTAATGTAGATATTATTTATACATACACTTTATAAGTAGGAATATGGCAGACAGTTGAATTAGTACATAAAGTTTTATTTAAAGTCCCCCCCCCTACAAGCAAGCTTCATTTACACAGTCTAGTACTGTACAAAATTTACATTCTTTGTGTGACTTGTTCATTTAGCACTTTCCTTGGTCATGCCTTCCTGAAGGATAAAAAGATTTACACAGAGTCCTCATAAATCTTGAAATTATCATGGTAAAAAAGAGAACCACTTAAAAGGACAACAAATATCCTTTACAAATGGTACATTTTAGTAGAGACAGGTGACAGTCAGTGTTTAATGGCAGACCTTATCCTGATCTTAAGTGTCCTTCAAGGTTTCTTCACTTAGTACCTTAACAGTTTGCTTTTTATATATATTTATATTTATATACTTTCAACAGGAGAAGGGGGAAAAAAAAGTCATGATTGCACCAAATATATTTTACAAGGGATCCCTTGGATCTGAACAATATAAATAAATATAAAACCAACTAAGATTGCACTATATAGTAGAAATGGATTGAGATTTCAGGATATACACTCCACCTTTATGAGTTCCTTAGCGATGCTCACTGGAAAACTCCCCAACAGCACATTCAAATATTAGCATCTTCAGAGAATTCTTCTGTTTAAACAATTGTTTTTTTTCCCAGGCATGCAGTTACCTCGCCAATTGGGTTATTGCATTTGTATGGTATCAGTCTTCACTGCACTACTCCAGTTTTACAACTGTGTAATTCTGCTGCAAGCAAAAGAGTTGCACTGCAATAAACCTGGGCTGATGATGCCAGGGAGAAACAGTCCCATGGTATTTGCTCTCTGTTATTGATATCTCTCTCATATACACTGTTATTTCTGTGTACATTTGCCCTCTTTCTATTTTGCAAAGCATACAATTAATTCCTTGTTCCAACTACTACTTGTGCAGCACATACCAACCTCTAGTAGTTTCCCGTCCTTGCTTAATGCACAAGCACCAAGTCCTGTTATGAAAGAGATGTGCAGGAAGATGCAGGATCTGAGTTTCCTTTGCCTATTCCCTGGTGCAGTTACAATTAGGCAAGTTAAAGGCCAGATTCTTAGCTGGTGTAAACCAAAGGACAACCACTGGCTTCAATGGAGCAGTGTCCATTTATACCAGCAAAGAAGACAGTCCTGAAGGTAATGGATGCAGCACCAGTAATGGCAGAATCGCATATACACTTCACTGAGGTGGAGATGATCATGGTAACTGCAAAGTAGTAAAGAATCAGGCTCAGATTTTGTCACTGCTTTTGCAAAGCCAGGACAAAAAGACAGAAGTTTAAACCAGTGACAGCCTGCTTTGTGCAAGCAAGTAGTGAGTTCATTAAGCGAGTCCTGCGTGCTGCTGGTGCCATGTGGGAGCATTCTGAACTGGCTTTGCAACGTGTAAATAATTACACAGGCTACAAGGCAGTGGAAAGTCTGGCCTCACATTACTTTGAATCCATAGTTAAAGTTTTTTAGAGTACATGTGAAGATCAACCACACAGGAGTATTTTAACTACTTACCAGTGTCTCTCCGAAACGGTGCATAATGATTGAAGAGTCCAAAGTAATACATTTACAGTTAAAAGTAGTCTTCTTGTCTTTGGAAGCAACTAGCATGAATTCTATCTAACAGCTTAGTGAAAGGTAAAGAAGGGTTCTGGTGCTTTGTTAAGTGGTTACAGAAATAACTTTCTTTACAAAGCCAGAATTTAAGGTGTAGGGTCAGATTTCTGTTATACCAATACAAAACCAGTCATTCCATGGATTTCAGTGAAATGACTCTGACTTTCCACGAGTGTGATTAGAGGAATTTGATCCTAATCCCTAAGCTGCTGTTGCAAGAAGTGCTCTGCAAAGCATGGCTTTCATTATAGGCTGCTTTCCGCTGCACTTACACATGGGGACTTTGAAGGGAGAGTGTATTAGTTGCCAAGCTGTGCAAAAACTGAGTGATATTTCTTTACCTTTTATAATCTTCTGCTGCTGTGTTGCTTGCAGAGCATGTGAAGTAGCTGTAGTTTAGGATTACAGAGGAGGAGACAATTCTGCAATGCAGTGTGAGCTTTTCACTATCTGAATTCTGAAGCATTCATGAAAACAACATCCGGATGACTTCAACACAGATCACATGCAGGTAGATACAATGCACAATACTGATCTTGTCTCTTCAGGCTGTATTTGAACAGTTAGCCTTCATTTTTAATTATTTTTTTTAAACCCTTTAATTTGATGTGAGGAGTATCTCTCTGCAGCAGGAAAAGTTAAAATCAGTCTGAAATGGCAGTCTGTCTGCATGTAATGTTCGGTGTGTTTTAGCTACTTGCTTCATAAGACACCGGCATCTATCTGAGATGGGACAACACTTGGGTTTTGTTTTCTTTTAGTTTGCTCCTAAAGCATAAACATGGGATAAAGGGTAAATTATGGTAGCTTTCTTGTAACAGGAATCCTGTTCTAACAAAATATTTAGGTCACCTGTCACGATTTTCCCAGAAGCAATCAATGTTTGAGTCTGTGCTCCTCAGCTGTCACTTGTTGTATGGTACACAGGCTGGCAATATGACAGTTGAACAAGCAGGTCCTGCAAGTGGCTCAGCAACATCTCCTTCTAGTTCTGTCCAAGTCCCTTTCTCTGGACTATAGCAAATAGTAGAAGATTTGTAGGCTCCCTGCAATAGCACAAAAAGTCATATTAAGTGTGGCTTTGGGAAAATCCAAGTCATGTATCAGCTTTAAAGATGTCTGAAAGTGACTCATGGTTGAGCTCTACTTTGGAGCTGTCAGAGAGCTTTGATTTTCATATGAGCTGAGCACCCGGCCTCTGCAAATAAGGCTCCTTTACAAGCATCTTATAAGCAGAGATCTAAGCATGGAGTCCTGCAAATCAGGCTCCTTTACAAGCACCTTATAAGCAGAACTCTAAGCACTGAGTCCTGCAAATCAGGCTCCTTTACAAGCACCTTATAAGCAGAACTCTAAGCACTGAGTCCTGCAAATCACTTTTGCCAAATTTCATCTGTTTTTCATATTAATCCACATCAATGAATACAGTCTGATAGGAACTCATCTAAATAGCAAAGCTCAAAGGCAGAAAAAAATACCCCATACAAGTTGAAAACCAACACAAAACCTGCTCCTGCAGCTACTTCTTCCCTCATTTCCTCCCTGTCTCATCTAATTACTCAGGTGGGACAGGGAGGAACTAAGCAGCATGGTCCCAAGAAGTAAGCAGGAATGGAGGGTGATTGCAGGCACACACCATACTCCAGCTGTAGCCTCCTACAAGGTAAATGCTGTCGTCCAGGACTGCACAGCCAGGGCCACTGCGGCCCTCCAGAATGGGGGTCTGGAGAATGTTCCACTGGTCACCTTTTGGGTCGTAGCATTCCACAAGCATCACGTCAAGATGAGAGAAACCTGCATGAGGGTGTTGAGAGAAGAGACCCTGTGTCAGGTGTGCTGGTTTATTGTTTGTTTTACTGCTAGGGACATTAAATTACAATGCTATTTTTACACTTGTAGCACCAATGTTAAGCTTTCTTCTAGCAAACACTGCCACACGCACATAGGCCATCTTCTATAGCGCTAACGTCTCATTACTTCAGGCCAACTAAGCCTATTGAAAGCTTTTGCCATTGGTTCTACAGCCTTCTACAAACCACAAAGAGATACAAAACCTGAACAGATCAGAAAGTAACACTCGCTTATCACAGAATCATAATCATTAAGGTTGGAAAAGACCTTTAAGTTGATCAGGTCCAACGTTCTGCCCAACACCTCCATGACCACGAGACCTATCAGTTATGCAAGCAGAGTCAAGGAATATTCCTCCTGGTTTGTCAGTGCTAATGCAAGTATGAACACGTGGGAAAAGACAGTCCTGGCAATCTTTCTCAAAGGTCAGCACATCTAATCTCTCCAAAAGGCAACAGATTAAATCTTGCTCAGAACTCAATGTCTGATGAATCAAAGTACAGTTTAGACAACTGATGCCACTTGATTCCAGAGAAACAAAGTGCTTAGCACAACACACATGTTCAGGGCCAGTTTCAGTTTTCAAGCTCTTTTAAGGTACACCCTAAACATGTAGCTGTGATGCCACAAAGTCTTTATGGAGACAGGAAATGTATCCAAAAAACTCAGTGCTCTCACCCTTCCCTGACTGAAAAAGGCTCCACTTGACTGCCACTTTGTAATTATCCAAGGACAGATGTGGCTCAGCTCAAGACTCTCAAACTGTATCAATGACCATCTATTAAGCGAGATGAACACAGACTTAGAACTCCCCTGGAGTCCTGGTTCCTGCTCCAATATTTAGACACCTCCCTATATCAAACTACCTGCTTCTACTGAGCACTGTAGTAAAATTAATCACAGAATGGCTTAGGTTGGAAAGGACCTTAGGGATCATCTGCTCCAACCTCATCCAGTATGGCCTTGAACATCCCCAAGGAGGAGGCATCTACAGCCTCCCTGGGCAACCTATTCCAGAGTCTCATCAACCTCATCCTGAGGAGCTTCTTCCTAAGATCCAGTCTAAACCTACTCTCCCATTGCCCCTTGTCCTGTCCCTAGACACTCTTATGAAAAGTCCCTCTCCAGCCTCCCTGTAGGATCCTTTCAGGTAAACTCCAGCTTCCTTAATCACCATGCTGGGATGCTGGACACTACTGTCCTCTCCACCACGGTACAACAGCACAGAGCAGTCTGATTTTCTGGAAAAGGGCATTTGGTGACACTGCTAACTTCACAACAACACTGCTGGTGAGAGTACAGTTTCTGTCAGCAATGACTAGCTGTGATGAAACAATTTTTTGTGGCTGTAAGTTTTTGAAGGGGCCATCGAAAGGCCACCGCAGACTCTGCCCAGAGCTGCGGAACAAAGCGCAGCACGCACATGACCGGCGCTGATGCGGTAAGTGCACCGCCAACACTGCCTTGCAGATCCAGCCTCACAAAGGAGGGCTTTGCCAGGGAGCCCTGCTGTTCCCCACCACTGGACAATCTGTGGCATTTCAGTCCCCTCCTTCCTCCTTTCCTGCCAGCTCCTCCTTTTGTTCTGCTGTACGCTTTTCCCAAAGCCCCTGCAGCAGACAGCCGCAGCTGTCCAGAAGCCTGGGTGTTAAACACCTCTCACAACAGGAGCAAGTCACACATAGCAAAGCCACCTAGGGCAACAGCTGGAGAGGCAAAAAAGCAATGTTTATTAGAAGTTCCTGCTCTCCCACAAGGTGGTAGGTGGAACTGAGTGAAAAAATAGAAGGCAGGATGGAAGCAGCTTAAGCCTATGGAAACCAAATGATGTGCCTTAGCTATAGGAAAGCTGTGGCCCGTTTAGTGTGTAGGAGCAAAGCCAATGCTGTGGAGCTCTCCAACCTCTGGAAAACTGGCAGGTGGAAGCCTGCAAGCAACTTTTAGCCTCTTTGCCCTGCAAGGGGCAGTTCAGGAACACTCATCATAACCAGAAATGGGGAGTAGAGGCACATCAGCCCTGAACCTTGCTGTAGGTGTTTATGCACCAGTGCCAGTTCCCATCTGAGATTTTGTCCCCTACATGCACCACAGCCACTCAGATCCTCAAAAGCAGAATAGGACTTCAGACTCTCAGAGCAACTCAAAGCTGTAAGCATCCAGGCACACACCCTGGTGGTACTGGCAGTTAACATCACTGCTGATTCTGCATTACAATTTTCTCCTTTTTGAAAAAAAATTGATTTAAAGCAGGAAAGAAGAAGAAAAAAATGTGACTGTAAACTGCCAGATATTGTCACAAGACAAAGGAGCAGGAGCTGTGCTTTTTGTCTAAGTGGCTGGATTAAGCAGAAGGCCCTTAGCAGTAAGAGGAATGGCATGTAGGTATTAAGACAAAACCACCAGCTGCCTAAGCAGTAGTTACTCTGAGATCTTTGCAAAAGAGGAAAACAGGAGACCTCCTCTCAAAAGAGTTATAATTAACAAGCTACATTTAATATTAAAAAGAGATCTAAAGAGCTTAGTCCTAATACTTAACATCTGTAGGTTGTCTTGGGTGGTTTTTTTTTTCTCTTCATCAAATGAGGAGCTTTTTGTTGTGTTTTTCTCTCTGAACAAAGCCTTCTCTAAGTGCACAGTTTGGAGAATGATTTACAGAGGAAAATATTGCTGGTACTTTCGGGTCAAAGAATAATCTGTTTGTTTCATTGAATTCTTGGTAATGACAAATTGTCCATGCCTTTGAGTAATGGAAGCTCCCATTTTTATTATCTAAAGCATTCATTACTCATATATTTAATGTACTGTTATAATTTTAAAATGATTTGCATAAAATGGGTTCTTTTTTTAAATTGCTGGCTCAAGTGTCCTGTTAAATCCTGTTGCCTGGGTTTTAATGTACTTAGCAGCAACTGGCTAACACAAATATTCTTTTTATCAGGAGCTGGGGGACACTGAAGTGCTTTTTTGGCTATTAAAAATATCACAGTATCACAGTGTCACAGTGTCACCAAGGTTGGAAGAGACCTCATAGATCATCAAGTCCAACCCTTTAGCACAGAGCTCAAGGCCAGACCATGGCACCAAGTGCCACGTCCAATCCTGCCTTGAACAGCTCCAGGGACGGCGACTCCACCACCTCCCCGGGCAGCCCATTCCAGTGTCCAATGACTCTCTCAGGGAAGAACTTTCTCCTCACCTCCAGCCTAAATCTCCCCTGGCGCAGCCTGAAGCTGTGTCCTCTTGTTCTGGTGCTGGCCACCTGAGAGAAGAGAGCAACCTCCTCCTGGCTACAACCTCCCCTCAGGTAGTTGTAGACAGCAATAAGGTCTCCCCTGAGCCTCCTCTTCTCCAGGCTAACCAATCCCAGCTCCCTCAGCCTCTCCTCGTAGGGCTGTGCTCAAGGCCTCTCACCAGCCTCGTCGCCCTTCTCTGGACATGCTCAAGCATCTCAATGTCCCTCCTAAACTGGGGGGCCCAGAACTGAACACAGGACTCAAGGTGTGGTCTAACCAGTGCAGAGTACAGGGGCAGAATGACCTCCCTGCTCCTGCTGACCACACCATTCCTGATGCAGGCCAGGATGCCATTGGCTCTCTTGGCCACCTGGGCACACTGCTGGCTCATGTTCAGGCGGGTATCAATCAGCACCCCCAGATCCCTTTCTGTCTGGCTGCTCTCAGCCACTCTGACCCCAGCCTGTATCTCTGCATGGGGTTGTTGTGGCCAAAGTGCAGCACCCTGCACTTGGAGCTATTGAATGCCATCCCCCTGGACTCTGCCCATCTGTCCAGATGGTCAAGGTCCCGCTGCAGAGCCCTTCTGCCCTCCAACCCAGCCACATCTGCCCCCAGCTTGGTGTCATCTGCAAACTTGCTGATGACTGACTCCATGCCCTCATCCAGATCATGTGTGAAGATGTTAAAGAGGATGGGGCCCAGCACTGATCCCTGAGGGACACCACTAGTGACCGGCCGCTACGGAAATGTGACCTTTCAAATGGTTTCCTCCAATGGCATACAGTCGGTCATTCATTACAGCCAAAGCATGGATCGCTCGCTTCGTGTTCATGTCCTGTTTGCGGGCCCAGACGTCCATCACGGGGTCATAGCAGTACAGCCAGGGGACATACTCTCCATTGTGAACACCTCCTGCAAAGCACAGACATTTCTGTTAACTCAGGGAAAAGGGACACTGTGCTGCAGCAAGAATTCAGGCTCTGGGCTTTTTTCTTTCTTTTTAGCGGGGGGTGTGTGTGGCGATTTTGGGTTGTTTTAAAGTTAAATAGCAGGAATTGTATAATCACAGAATCATTTCAGCTGGAAAAGAACTTCAAGATTTGGTCCAACCAGTATCTAGCTCTAACAAAGTGGGTGTTAGCCATGTCCTTTCAGCACCGTATCTCTGACTCTGAAACACCTCAAGGGATAGGTGTCCAACTTCTATGCTGGGCAGCCCATTCCAGTGCTTGAGAACCCTTTCAGGGAAGAATTTTCTTCTACTATCCAATCTAAAACGCCACTGGTGCAATGTGAGGCCATTTCCCCTTGTCCTATCACTTGTCACTAGGGAGAACAGACCAGGCCCCACATGGTTCCAAGCTCATTTCAGGGAGCTGTAGACAGCCATGAAGTCTCCCTTCAGCCTCCTCTTCTCCAAACGAAATAACCCCAGCTCCCTCAGCTGCTCCTCACCAGCCCTGTTCTCCAGACCCTCGTCCAGCTTTGTTGCCCTTCTCTGGACCTGCTTCAGCACCTCAGTGTCCTTCTTGTAGTCACAAAAGACACTGGCCTGATATGTAAATCTTGCCATTGTGCACAGCTCCCGCGTGGGCTGCCAGCGGCTGCGGCAAGGCGGACACGTAGCGCCACTCGTTGCTCTCCAGGTTGTAGCACTCCACACTGGACAAGTAGCCAGTTTCATTTCTCCCACCAATCACATACAAGTTCTTGTCGAGGCGACAGGCATAGAAACTGGCTCTCCTGGAGGACAGGGCAGGACAAAACAAGCCAACAACAAACCAATTAGCCATGTCGAGTGTTTTTTTTCCCCTCTCCAGCAGAGTCCCTCGACTAAGACAGCTGCTCCTTCAAACACTACTCTAGGGAAAACTGTCCAGAACCTCCACATTTTCACAGCTACCCCAGAAACTGTGCCTACTTTGCTAATTGAATGCACGTTCCATATCAAATACCAGAGTTTTGGCATCAAAACCATTAAGCACACCTAAACCTGGCAGAAAATGCACCTTTCCAAAGCTGTTTGTTGCTTTTGCACAGCCACGGAAGATAAAAAGGTGCTCATTAATGTTTGGGGCATTACCTTGTAAGGGATATAACAACTCAGTAAGACAAAGTGAAAAATGAGGTAGATAATGTAACAATAATGAATTATCTTGACATTCACTTTCTTTATGGTCCTTCAAGGGTCATTGTTCCCAATTTACTAAGAGAACCACATCATCAAAATTTTTCTTCAATTATCATTTTTTCCCCCTTCCTTCTGCAGTACTGCAAATAGAACAACTTTCCTCATGCCAGGCACAACATTACATTTCCAGCCTTTAACTCAAGAGAGGTATGTCTCCATCCTGCCAACTCTGGGGAAAGTTTCAGCCACTTCTCTGCTTTCACATGCAACTCACCTACGCAGGAAAAGAATTAATTTTGCTGGCTAGGACTGCTAAGTATACATTAGTTCACCTTCCTCCTGTCTCCAAAATTAATGGTGAGTGTCTGTTGCTGAAGTAAAAATAGAGCAGTAGATGGTTTTGAGAGACCCTGTTTGGTGTAATCCACCTTCAGGGAAAGCTCCCTGGATTGTTCAGCAGGTTTGCCAGGGTAGAGGCCTTTAAATTTAAACTGCAATGATAGGAGAAAAGAAAACTGCAGAAGAGCACAGCTAGGCTAGGATGATGACCTGCACAAAACACCAAATGTCAAGGATTGTCAGTCCCAAACCTAACATTTTCTCATGGGTAAAATCAGAGTGGTGTGGGAGCTCAAAGACAAGCAGGCAGGTCAGGCGTGGCAAGGTCTAGCTCTGACAGCTCCTGCAAAGCAGGCACGCCGGAGTGTGGCTGCAGCTTGCCAGCCCTGCTCCATGTCTGACACAATGTGCTCTGGTTCCAGCCCAGGCACTCGCATTTGAGCCTGGGACCAGCTGCATAGCACACAGGAAGCCCTGGGAGCATGAGGGCCACCTGCACCATCAAGGGCTTGATCTTACTGAAGAGTGCAAAGCATTCAGGGTGAGCAGTGGTCCACATACAGAGCATAACACATCACAGTGAACAGCTCTGGTATGCCCCAACCTCCCTCAAGCTCCCCTATAGTCACCCCATGTCCCAGCTCCTCTCCAGGCTTCCTCATAGTCATCTCACAAGCAGGGGAGCTAGCAAAGCCTGGTGTGCAGTGTCTTTCACGTGCCATCCAGCCAGGCATGAGTCCAGGAGCATTTCCTTCAGTGAAGGCAAGAATAAGACCTCTCTCCTCTACCAGCTGCCTATTTTCACAGCCTGCAGCATCACAGAATCACAGGAGTTGGAAAAGACCTTTAAGATCATCAAGTCCAACCATGATCTAACTCTCCCAGGGCCACCACTACAATGCTTTAACACCATGGAGACACTTCATAGACATCTTCCTTTGTTAAATGTGCCTGAGACTGGCTGCTGGTTTGTAAGTTGGAGGAGAGGTCAGGCAGATATGATTAAACACTTGGGCTGGCTGCTTGGGCATTCAGGAAGGAGATCTGATGCAACACTGCCTGTTTCTGGTCTTACTCTTTGGATTTGCTGCACACCTGACAGGATCCCCACCAGCCACCGGCACTGAGTACCTCCTGACTGCTGCTTTGCTTTCACCTCACCTGCACATGGGCAACTGGGACAGCACAGGAGGGCAACTCTTGTTTGCAGAGAGTGGGAACACCACCACAGGGATAAGGCCACCAAAAAAACCCAATACAAATAGGAAGACAGGAAAAGTGGTGAGGGCCTCCAGCTTGACAGCTGAATTAAAAGAGACCATTTAATTTATCTGTCAATGGGCAGATAGAAGCTGATGGCATATATGGCTCTGCATGGTCGGGCAGCAAATTGTGCAGCTATGTTTTTAGCCTGATTTTCTATGGAAACAAAGCTTATTTGATTACACTCTATGTGTACTCTTGTCTGCCTGAGTCTTGTCCCCTCAGCAAGGCCTGCTGGCTGATTTCATTCTAATTTGAGGTGTTACAGACCATCAAGTGCTTGCATACTTTCTGAGAGTATGTGACAGGCCAGAGGCAAGATAGCTTGTAGCAGCCCCAAAAGTAAGAGGAGGTGCAGAGGTCACCTCCTGTTAGACACAAGAGCCTGCATGGGCAGGCACAGGTCTCCCATCCTCCTGTGTCTCTTGTTGATGCTTGGGTATTTGCTCCTCTATCTTCACACATCTCCTCTGACAAACCATCAACAAACTGCTCTCAGCATGGGAGATTTTCTGTTCAGGTCTAATAAAGAGAAGTAGGTAGAGCTGGCAGGCATTATTCTCTTAACTAGGATGTCACCGGTGCTGTTCTCTGTGTGTACTCCTGGCTTCATCCACACAGTGTCACTCTAAGGAGCACAAATGAAAGCGTCAGCAGGCTTCACTCTTCTGCTTGCAGGTGGATATTCATTCGGTGGCTCCTGTCACAAATATCTTAAGCTTCTGGGATTTTTGGGGGGGATACTTTTCAGTGAAATGGTGTTTAAGGGCCATGCAGTTACATAATGGCTTTTTTAACTGCATTAAAATACGATTCAGGTTCAAATGTAAGACAGCAATCTTTGCAGGAGAACTTTCCCCACAAAGCTAGGAAGGCACTATCCATTCTAATCAGATCTCTGGAGTGCACCTCGTGGTCTGAGCATGGACAATCAGACTTATTGTCTGGTTTTCTTCAGAACTTGCAAGCACTTGACATTCACTGATCTCTGAAATGCTTTACCTTCAGACCCTTCACTCAATCAACCCAACTAGCTTCTTTTTGTAAGTACACGCACATAAAAGGGAAGAATTTCCTTCTGATTTCCACAGATGATGAATTCATGCCCTGGAACAAGAAATGCAACTGCCAGTCTGAGGGTTAAAGCTACCAATGCTGTTACTGATCATCACAATCTCTGGACCTCATTTCAAAGTCACTTTTAGAGTGTATGCTTTCTTAAGCTTTTTAAATGCTAAATCAATCCTAATAGGGGCAATAGCAATGTCAATAGCAAAAGTCTAACCCAAAATGTGCATTGTTTTAGCTCTTTTGTTCTGCAGTTTCCTTTCTCAGCTCACTCACTCAGCGAGGACACCAACCTTGTGCATCTTCAGGCCCTGGGCACAATGCTGTGCTTTTTGCTGGTCTTGAAACAAAAACTTTTAACTTGGAATTTGAGGGCGGCGGGGGGGGAGGGAAGCAGCTATTTTAAATGTTATTTTGTTCCACACACCTTGTCCATCTCTGGGCTGCGTTGGCAAGATGCAGCAGTGCTGACTGAGGTGCCCAGCTACAACTGCTACACAAACCGAGCCTTCAGCAGGCATACTGCTCGAACTGAACTGCTCTCCAAAGAGCACACCCTTGCTGTTGCATCCTCAGGCAAATGTGCATTTCCAAAGCTTATGAGTCATTTGCTGCTTCTCTAAACAACGCATGTCTAAAAATAGTCCCTACTTTTCAAATGCATTTGTTTTCGAGATGTTCTTCCAATGAAAAGAAACCAAATCCGGCTTTAAAGAAAATACACTGACAGCTCTGAACCCATAATGGGGTTAGACTTTTCTTTATAGCTCATACAGTAAAATCAATCAGATATGGATTTTATCATATGAGATAAAAAGTTTACCCATCAAATATTTCATACACCTTTTCAGCTGGAGAATATACTGCCTGTGAATGAGACCCACGTTTGCCTGGCAGTCATTTCAAAGGAGCTATTACAGTCTATCCAGCCAATTATTCTCAGGCTAAAACTCCTAAGTAGGTTTTGACTTGATGGACCATAATGACTCAGAAAAAAAACATTAAACACTCTGTCTTGTCAATGGTGCCTGCATTATGCCAGCAGAGACAGGGTGTGACCCTGTGCTCCTTGGGGGGGGTGGAAAAACCGGCTCTTGGCTTTAATGGGAACTTCACCTGAGTAAAGGAGCTGGGAAAGGAAAATGTACAAAAGCTCCCTCTTGTTTGCACGATCTTCTAAAAACTGGACCAGATCTGACCTCTAAAGGCTGCAGCAGCTCTGGTGAAGTCGTTAGAGATGAGCAACTAAACCATTAAAAACATTTCAGAAAGTGATTTGGAAATCCCTTTTCCATCAACAGCCCAAATGCTTAGGAGCCTTCAGAGAAAAATAATGGGCAAGCCTGTGGGTTTCCTATCCTGAAGAGAAGAGGTGACCATTAATGCTGTCACAGAAGGAGCTATGTATGAGTGGACTATTACACTGAAATGACACTGTAAGGAGCTGAGATGCTAACATGTTACAGTGTGTTACTGGGCAGCTGTTAAGCAACCACCATGGGCAGCACTTCCTGACTCCTGGCTGAAGACGGCAGCTTCCACCACAGCAAATGTGGGACAGAAACTGATTTTCTAGTGAAACACAACTGGCCACTGTGGAGGTGGAAAAACCCTATTGTCTGCTATGTCCAACCCTCAACTACCTACCTGCCTTCTGAGCTTTCTCAGCCAAGTGAAACCCTTCAGCCAGCCGCAGACACCCAGAGGGCCTCATCAGGGCTCCACACAAACACTGTTCAGCCTCCCAGCTCACTGAGGACTACCTGCACAGCAATGGCCAATCTCCCGTGCTCCTCCTGTCTTCCCTGTGCCAACACCTCAGCTGGTCATGATGCAATCATGGGAGCTGAACCAGAGAAGAAAGAGTCCCTCTGCTTCAGGATAAATAACCCAGTTGTGGGGTTATCTCCCTGTGCTGGCAGGAGTCAGGGAGAAGGCTGGAGGCTGCCAGAGCAGCGTCCCTTCCTTAGAGAAAGCCTGCTGCTGGATGAGCTCCACTAACAGCTGAGAAAGAAAACAGAATTTTTGTAATGGATTTTAAAGTATAGGATGATGTTATCAATAAAACCAGAGACTATAATCAACTGTGATGCTCTTTTTAATCTCTGTTTACATGGATAATTTTATGAGTCCACTCAGTTCCAGCAAAGCACCTGCTCAGATCTGTTCCACTTGCTTTTGTTCATGCTCTGGCAAAATGCAGTATTTTTTGGAGACAAGCATCACATTATGGACTGTGGACTATCAACCTGAATCCTGAACAAAAGCTCTCCACAAACTCTACTGACTGCCATTTCACCTCTAGAAACTTGACAAGACAGCCATATTTGTATGCATCTCATCCTGCACACCTGGAATTGCAAGGTTGCACCCAGTCCATAAATTTATGACTGCCAGACATCTGAACACTGTGGGCAGCAGAAAAAAAGAGATGCAATGCTGACAGTACATGGAACAAGAAAAGTGCTTCAGGAAGACACTGTGAGATCTCTTGTACACTGGAGCCATGAGAACATAGGTGTTAAACTGAGGGATGGGCACTGAATGCTTTTTTATAGAACACTGTAACTTTGGGTCTTCTATACCTTTGAGAATCTTCACAGACTGGTAGGTGTTGAAAGGGACCTCTGGAGATAATCTAATTCAGCCTCCCTGTCAAAGCAGGTTACAAAACAGGCATCATTCAGGTTGAGTTTGGGGGTCTTTTTTCCTGCCAGGGTAGAATCTGGTGTTCAGAGTTGAGTCTACACCATCACAACTGGTCATTGCTCAAGTCCACACACACCTCTGCTCTTTGGTACCAGTAAGTTTACAACCTGTGCTACTCTAATATGCATTAACTGACAGCCACTTCACTCAAAGACCACCTAGGATTAAGAGTTCTCTGACAAGGGGAGAGGTGCTCAGGAGAGCTTTTCATGGCTGGCACGGCGAAACAGGATGGAGTCAACACAGGAAGGTTTCAGTGCCCTGTAAGATATCTGACTATAATTGCTGCTTGTTTACCGCAAACTCATCATGACACTTCAGTCAGGGAACATGACAGGACACTATGGAGACTTCAGAAAAATCCTTCAGACTGTACTCAGGCAACCAGTAATTGCACAAGGTCCATGGTTATTTTGCATGAGTTAGCACTGCAGGATTTGGCATCTGGAGTTTTGAACTTGGAAAGTTAAAAAGTATAGGAGAGAAACAAGACTACTGCATGCTGCAGCTTTAGCTCAGTGCTCTCAAAGCTTCTGTAGGCCTCCTCACTCCCAGAACTAAGCCAAACCTCAGCTGCATCTTGGCTGATAAAACACACATTGAAAAACACGTGGCAGGTTTTTACCTCTCTTGCATGGGTGGAAGTTGTATCCAGCTGTTAAACCTGGGATCGTATCGGCTAACAAAGTTTGTACTGTGTTTCCCTGTAAAGATAGATTATTGTGACACTCAGCTGTTGGTTTCATGTATTTAACATCATGATTGTAATATATATTACATATACTTCACAAGTTGACAGCTTTTATGAAGGGTTCCCCCTTTTACAACAATGTATGATTACACTGTGTGTACAGTAATAATTCAACAAATGGGGCACTGCGAGGTTTGAATTAGCAATCGCTAGTAGTAAAAGCAGCTAAGAGATTATTCTTCTTCTCTGTAATAAGATCTTGAAAATGTGTATTCAAATTTACTCATAGATGCTGTGGTACTCTCACAGCCACAATAAATCACAGCACTAAGCAAAATTATGTGCCCAAAAAAAGGCATCCCCATGGCGATCTTTACGACTAGAGTATTTTTGGGTCAGGTAAAAGAAGAAATCTAAGGGAGAACATATGCTTTTCTTTCTCCTCACGTCATCTCTGTGTGGAGCATGGCAAAAAAACCTTCTGCAAATAACCAGGAGCTGCATAAGCCATCAGCATGGGGTACACAGTGTTTGCACTAGATGGTTTATTCTACCATGTACTTTTGGTGTAAGTCAGAAGGAATTACACATGTGCATCGAAGGGGGAATAGACTCTTAAGAGTTTTATTCCAAGTGTGTTAGCTAAAATATGAAACATGAGCAACAGACACCAGCTAACTAGCTTATCCCTGCTGTCAAGCCCAAGAAGTGTAGTCATGTCTTCAAGATATTAAGATTTCACCTTATTTTACATGCAGATTGACATCAAAGCAAGAAAACTGAAGCAAGAGAGTGGATGGCAATTTCCCCTAACACCTGAGACTTCAACAGATGAGGATCTCGGAAACAGAAACCTTTGTTTATGTATGTCTGACTAAAAAATTGAATTAGAGGCTTCACAGGCCAGCAGAATAACCCAACTGCATATGTCACAGATCTCTAAATGGTCACTGGGTATTCTACAAGGTGAATATTTTTGCATCGGACAAGCCTCTCGCTTTGCTCGTTTCACTCCACACTTCCTCCAGCATGTCTAAACAGACCATCAAGGCTGTAGAGAAGAATAACCACAGAGCTGGAATTTATATTCATAGTAATTTAAGATCATGTTCTACAAGAAAATAAAGAAAGAAACCATGCTGACCACCCTGTCTGGAAGCAAAGTCATCCCCTCGCTGTGTTATAGGCATGTTCCATACGAGCAGAGGACTGATGAATAATGCAGCACTTCCCTTGGAACCCAGCGTGGTGCCTGATGAGGACCAAAGCCCTTTATGCTCAACACCACTCAAACACATCTCAAGATACAGGGACACTAAGGGACACTGGATTTAGTGAAGTGGAGCTGAATTCACAAAAGAAAGCAACAAGTCACAGATGCAAGAAACAGGAAAGCAGTGACAGCAGGCATTTAACTGCCTCCAGCTCTCACTGCTTAGGACATCTATGTCTATTTCAACAAGCAGGATTTCAGAACAATATAAGTATTGATCATAAGTCTGGACATCTGGTAGGAGGTTTTCATGTTGCTGTACTCACCACACCTTCCAGAGCTCCTGGGGACTGGTGTGGCCACTGGTTACATAGAAGCTTTGTAACTGTTGTCATACAAGGCCATGATCTGAGGCCCTGGCCCTCCTAACACTACCTGTCATACACACAGCCACTACACACACCACGTATGTAGTAGTCTGTAGGGCACAGGATAGAAAGAGAAGGGTTTAGTCAGCCTGGAGTGGGAATAAAGAATAGAAATCTGGTCACTTCACGAGATGGGGGGTGAAATTAAACCAGAACAGGCACAAAGAAGAGCTGCTATGGCTACAGGAGGAACAGAAAGTTCACCTTATGGCAGGAGACAAAGAACTTGGCATGTTGCACCTAGGAAAACAAAAGCTGAAAGGGGATAGGAGTGCTCTCTGTAATACATCAGAGGAACAAATCTCCAGGAGGGCAAAATTTACTAAGCTGAAGGCCAACTTTGGCACGAGAACAAGGTGATTTAAACAGTCAAAAGAACACATCTACTGGAAATTAGAATAAGGCTCCCAGTCATTTAGAGCAATTGGATTCTGTAACAGCTTTTCAATAGCAGTAGTGAGGGCTAAAAATCCAACTGCTTTTGGAACCTAGCTCAGAAAATTTACACAATGGGACTATATGATACCTGCCACGGCAGGAAAAGGACTTGATGACCTAGTTAAGCTGCCTGGTGTAACTGGTTTGACTCCAGTTTGAGTTTGGAGTTCAGTCTGAAAGAGAATTGTATCTGTTGTTTTGTCTTGCTTATCAGTCACGAAGCTAAAGGTTTGGAAGCACCTGTCAGAAGACAGAGCCTGAGACTAGTGGTCAGAAATCAGGAGTAGCAAATCAAGACAATGGACCAAAAGGAGGCAGGTGCTGCTCTTTGTGGGAAAGTCTCTGCAGCCATACCAAAAGGTGAAGGGCTTTGAAGGTTGGTCTTCAATCTGTGCCTGTGTTCTGCAACCTGCTCCCATCAGTGTTTACTGATGCAGAGATCCCTTGTGACTGGAAAGGCACAGCCATGGGAAGATGTTACAAAGTGAGGCAGAGTGTCTCACATGCTCTCTGTGTTGTCAGGAAGTCACAGGAGCAGCATGAAGGGGCCATGAGTGCTCTTTGGGGCCTGCTTCTCAAGAACCTGCTGGTCCAATGCTGAAGAAATGTATGGTTCTCCTTCCACTGGCCTCACCTCAGGGCTAACTTCTACTGGAAAAACACCTGGCACTTTCTCCTTCAAACCAAAAGCTTTGTAATGCTCTTGCAAGACAGTTCCAGCTAGGTCCACCTGAAGCCCCTTTAGCGCTGTGATGACAGCAGACAAGGGTTTTCCCATCAATTGCAGCAGGTAAGTGTAAGTGGTTCCCACGTAGCTGCACATTTAGGGCAAGTCAATTCCAAGGAAGAACTCGCCCAGCAACTGCACAGGCAAAGTCCATGATTTCAGGTCCACTTTTTGTGACAAGATCCATTTCTCTCAAGGTAAATTTGTGAAGAGATCAGTGTCAGCAGTACTTCTACCTCTCTTATTCCTATCTTCTCTACAGAAAAACCACAGCATTGGTATTCAAAGAACAAGGAAGCTCTTGGACATCTACAGCTTGAGAGTTGATCCAGGCGACCTTAGAACTAAGGTACTGCCCCCTCCAACAAACAGTTGTGCTTAGCTCCTACCTCAGATGCAGGCTATGTACCCCTTTTAACATCCCTCCATCACCTTGAAACTCAGTTCCCACATCTTAAATTGTGGGTAGTTACACTTCTCTTCTTTTATCCTCTCTGTGACACGGTCATTTAATTATAAACTGTCTGGAACAAGCTTTGCCTCTTACTATCCATATGCCTACCACCAAGCACACCATGAGCCCTCAGTTGTTGGATGAGGCTGACAGTCCTAATAATAATTGTCATTAATGATACCAAGCTATCTCCTGGTTAATATAAAGGAAAATGAGCAGTAGAACTAAAGTCCTCTTCTCCTAAGACATTCAGTGATAGGGTGGACTGGATTGTTTGTCTCAGGTTTTAGGAAGTGAACAGATGTAACAATTTTCTATAATTTGCTTTAGTGCAGATGCTGAAATGGGGCATTCACAATAAAATATATGCAGTATATGTAATTTCAGCTGGATCCTCTGGTGTTTTAAAGTAAAAATGTGTACCTGCAAGCTGTTTTATGGTTTCTCAGTCATAATTATCTCTGCTACACAGGCTGCTACAACTACAACTCTTTCTTGGTGTGCAAGCTTTTTAACAATGTCTTGACAATTCTGTGAATTTTGCAAGGCATGGTATTCTCCTTTTGCTTTGCTCAGAAGCCTGTTAAATTGTTTAATTTCTCTTTGCAGTAAATTTATGAAGTAATCAAATCAAAGAAGGTAGCAGCAGATAATCTATACAAGAAGCTCTTGCACAAGAGTACAAAATAAGAAAGAAAAGAAAAAAGGACCAGTTTAAGAATCTCAGAGCCTAGATAATTAACACATTAACAACTTTAGCTGCGAGTATCTTGTTTGAAAATAGGAGAGAAGCATTCATCTACTGCAATTGCATTATTACATTGTGACTGGAAGGGGACTGGAAATGAAGGTTAAAATTCTTAACAGCTGCTGCCTGGTGCATGCACTTGAAAGAGTCTGTTCTGCTGCTTGTGGCAGCTCTCAAGGGATGTGGGAGCTGATGAATGACTGGAGATGCTAATGCTGAAGTATTAGATATTTATTACATCAATATCTAAAAGTAGCCTTTACAAGGTTCAACAATTAGGCTGAAGGTCCTCAAAATCCCATGTTAATGACTCTAACAGCTGATCTAACCAACAAACTGACACAGGAAGGCAGATGCTATCTGTGCCTTTTAATATTCTATACATACCATTAGGGTTCCACTGGTCTTCTCCTCCCAGCACAAACAAGAAGTTTTCCACTTCCACAACGCAGTGATGGGCACTGTTATATGGCATAACTGCAAGCAAAGCAAGACATTTTGGTCAGCTCAGGGCACTGTTTCCATCAAGTATTTCCAAAAGTACAAAATACAGCACTGAAATTACATCTGTATGGCATAGCAGGGCAGTGCATCACCACAAGCATCTATGTCCACAGCCTTAGAAGCAAAGCCACTTCTTTGCAATCTTTGCTATTTAATCTTGCAAATAGGTGGGGGAAAAGCTGGAATTCTGGACTCTCAGTGGCCCTGCACCCCTCATGCCTGCCCAAGTGCTATTTCCCTACGAATCAGCAGACACTGGGAATCCTTGTATGTTAGGAAACATTAAAAGAGCCTCAGCCCAGCTTTGTTCTGCGGGCAGTGTTTCCACAAGAGGAGTCAGTCTGTTCGGTGGCTTTCTATTACACAGCAATGAACAAGCTGCATTTCCATACAGTTTTAAGTTTTTAAATTAAGGTCCTGCTGATTTAATGCCTTTTCCAAATGTATACGCTTAATTTCCTGTACAATGCCATTAGCAGCACAATCACACATTTTCTATTCATCTAATCAGGAAGCCCTTCATTAACAAAGATCAAAACTGTGGCATTAAGGTTTGCAGTATCTCTCTATTATTATTATTATTATTTTGGAGGTACTGTGATTGCTGTGAGCCAACTACAGTTGCAATAATCTATTTTTTAAATTTACATTTGCCACTACAAATGCTAAGAGACAAAGCCAAGGACTTGTTTTATATATATATAGAGAGAGAGAGTCACATATCATTGCCATGCACCATACAGAACTATCGTGATATCGTGTGGTAAAAACACAAACTTAACACTGCCTTTACTTATCCTACCACATAGAGTAGTTTTGGCCCAGTGACACCAGTAGGAAAAATGATGTCCTTGTTCAGCTCATCATATGGGCACCTTAAATCTAGGTGAGGACAAATGGGGAGGTGATGTGCATGTACAGGCAGGGAACTTATTGCTTGACACGGATCAACAGAGCACTTAGGAAACCAGTGCAGTGGGAAATCAATATGACTCAGGGCCAGCTCTTACTTTGTGCTCTTTTGCCAATGCCAAAAAAAAAAAAAAAAAAGAAATAAAAAAATAGAGGCAGCCTATCTCACACTTGGATTATTTTGGGTGATATATCTCTCATTTCATTTGTTTTATTATCTTTTATTTTTCTCAGGATGCAGCTGTGCAGTATAGCATATGCAAATAATAATAAGAAGAAACAGGCACAGCTTTGTTATTTAGGACACATTTTCTTAAAGATCAAGTGGGCTCATTTCAGCTTCTTGCTGAAGGGTTTTTTTTTTTTTTGCCAAGGCAACAATGAATAAGTAAGGTATGGTTTTAGTTTCTAGTAAAGGTCGAACATCATTTTCATAGTCTGTGCTCTTACACAAGTCATGGAAGTGAAGCAGTTCTTAAATTGGGCAGCCAGGTACAGCAGAAGTTCACTAATTAAGGTTATTTGTTACTACTACACTTCACATAACTGGGAAGTAATCCTATACTGGGCACTGCGTAAGACTTCATACTGCCTAGATTCCTGCAGTGGGATGGAGGAATGAAAACTCTTTTTAGCCTTCATATCATATTTATCTCATTCTTTAACCTCAGATGTTTTCCTATTTTAAAATTTTCTCTCTCAACCCCCCAGCACTTCCCTTGATTTTGTGTAGTACATAATGAATTTGGGTCTCCCACAGGACATTGTCAGTCTTCCTTATGTGCTTTCTGGGACTCCTCCTCTCAAGAAGAAACCCCCCAGGATCAGTCTACAGAGATTTCAATTCTTAGCTAATGCAAAGCTCTATTATGGTTTTCAATTAAGCTCAAGCCAGTGCTTGAAGCCTCAGCCATGCTTTTCCTTGGCCAGTCTGGAGATATCCAGCATTCCTCAAAAGAACCCTCTGAAGGCAACACACAGAAATATTTTTCACATGTGTTTCCATTTCTGCAAACACTTTATTTATCTTCCATGCTGACACAAACAGTGCCAGTAGAGAAGGAAATTATGTTTTAAGCTTTTCTGCTGTTCCCATGCATATAAACTATGCAACAAGACTCCCACATTTATGATGATAATTAAACCTTGAAAACTAAGGGCTTAATCCTGGCTCCTACTTAACTTGATGGCAACGTTCCCACCGACAAGGAATTTGGCCTAAATGACCCAAATTACCACCAGTAACTCAGAGGAAAGCTGAAGGGAAGCTTGCCTTAGAAAGGAAGGTAGTATTTGGGCTTCAGAAGGAAAGGTGACTGCAATAAAACACTGCAGACCTTTACTGTGACCTTTGTTTTTCACACAGCTTTGGGGAAATCTCTGTTGTTGGTCTCATGAATCTGCACATGGGGCTGAAGGAAGCTGAACAGAACAGGGGGAGAATGGAGCAAAAGGTGGACAGCTAAGAAAGAGGGAGTTTGGACACTGTAACTGTGAGATTTCCAACAGCACAGCCTTTCTGAGCACTTTCAGAGCCCCTCAGAATGATGAGTTAGGCACAAAAATCAAAACTATGGGAAGGAACATTTCTTTTTTTACCACTGTAAAATGCTTCTTGAAAGCACCAAAAAGCTTATACTATAAACCATAACTCCTTATGAACACACACCCATTTAGGATCTAAGTTTTCACAGATACAGGCAAAATTTGGTGGCAACAAGCATGGTAAATTCAGCCTCCAGTATGAACAATCTTCTCACTGGGCTTGCCGGGGTGTAACAGGAAGAATTTGGTCCATCACGCGGCCTGGCCAGGCTGCTGCTTTCCATAATTCCATACGACCTTTTGCCTGCTGTTTTGCTTTAATGAAGTGAAAATCCCACCTTTCCTTTTTCCCTTTCAGCCCAGTGGAACACCTGCCTGCCCCACAGAAAGGGTATTTGAAGAGAAGTTTGTACGCCACGCTCAAGCACAGCCCGGTGTGAGTTTTTAGCGTGTCAGTCAGTGAGTTAGAGGGAAAGGGTAAGGAGAAGCTAATCAGGATGAAATGAGATTAAAGGCTGTCTAATTTTACAGCAACTGTGATCCATCAGCCACTGTGAAAGTGACAGTGGAAATGAATGATGGAGACAGACAGGTGGGGCTGTACATTTCACTGATTTATCCTCAAATGCACTGGGCCTTATTTTATTGAGTGAACATGACCGCATTTATCATGACTGTCATCTAAACCCACTTCCCTCCATTTAAAAAGGTCACTTTACTAGGAGGGAGTAGGATAGAGGCACTTTCAAAACAGATTTCAAATTTAATAACACATGTTTATAAAACCCTGTGCAAGAATTCTCAACTTTATTAAAGGCCAATTTAAAAGGAAGGAGAAAAGACCATTAAGAAGAGGAGAAGATGGAAAAAAAGCCATGGTCATCTAAGAAAGGTGCTTAGCTACCAAGGTGATAGACACCAGAGCATTATGTGAGATGGACTGATGCAAACAGATTAGCTGGAGCAGGCAGAAACCACCTCTTCTAAGCCCCTGCCCCTCACATACCCTTTCCAAAGCTCATCAGGCCCATGCTTAACAAACTTAAGCTTTCCTGGACCAAGAGCTCAAAGTAGTTCGTGCAAGCCCTATAGAAGACAACAGCCTCACCAGCTCCCTTCCCATGCAGTTTGTGCATGATTAGTAGCAGACCCTAGGTAAGGTGGGAAGTAATTCCCACCTGCAGAGCTTTCTCAGGTCAAAACCAAATGGGTGATTTATACTTGAGAATAGTCTGGAAGGCAGTGGAGTCCAAGACTGCAGTGGTGTTGGCTAAGAAATATTTTACTACATAAATACCAGCGACATTGTGCAGGAGGTGACACTCATGGACGTTCTTCAGATGCAGGTGGAAGACACAGCAGCATTCTGCACAACAGGCTACCTGTCCCAGGCAAAAGCTCCTCACAAGCCAAACCTCAGTCAATGAAGGGTGCCAGATAATGTTCTGGGACCTGCTTTCTAAGACAGAGTCTACAGCTTAACACTAAATACTTATGAAACCAGGCACTATCAGTCACGATGAAACGACATTTCAGAGGCACCTCCAACTCTTGTATGGAGGTGACAGTGACACACCTCACTTACCAACAAGCAATATTGGCTGTTGCTCATCTTATCCAGTTTTGCCTGGCTTCTGCCACAGCTAGGAAACAACATCTGCTTGTTCTTCACACATTAATGAAGAAGGCATCAATTCCTCCTTCTTACACCTTCCACTGTCTAGTAGCACTTCAACGCTAACTAGCAGGGAAGAGGGTACAGGAATAGTGTTTTTAAAGACAGGAGGAGGGTTGAGCTTTGGTTCCAGGAGATGTGAGAGCTGTGATACAGCCCATAGCTACTCCTCTGCTCTGCTACAAGCTCCTTTCAGAAATGGCACTTGATTTTCTACTCAAAGGGGTTTGTTTGTTTGTTTTTAAATAATAATAACAAAGAAAAATAATCCAGAGATTTTTCACTGGCCTGAACTGTTCAGCTGCTTGGAGTACAAGAGGTACCATGAGGAAAGCCAAGAAATCTCTTCCACAACTACTGCACAGCTTGAGCACAGCCTGTTCAAGACTCAGCACACACCAAGAAGCCATGCTTACTATCGCTAATGACCTGTGCAGATGACGCAAGAGAAGGGAGTCTGCAGAAACACGATGTCATTACCAGAGGACATATGGAGTCAGTAATGACCTTCTGCAATATTAACTGCCTAACCTGTTGGCTACAGAATATTCAGCTCCTGCTACCTGAAAACTGGTTATTTCCACAGCTCTCCAGAGGGCACAGTAACCCGAGATGATGTGTGTTTCCAGTACAGAAGACACCTACAAACTTACTTCAGGAGTTCTGCTCTTGGCAAAGGCACAATATTCATTCCACTCTCAATCCTCTTCCCAAAATGCTGGCCAGACCACAGCTGGTCCAATTATTTCTTGACAACAGAGCATTGGATGCTGTTCACCTTTCATTGGCTCATACATCACCTGCAGAAGACTACGCCTTTATTACCAAACATTACTTGTTATTTCTCACCAAGGAGGTTATACAAATAACACCAGGATCCCTCAGTGAACTGATGACTTCCATTGTTTCTTATCTAGTAACTGTGGGGAAAGGCTGCCCACAATAAGCATGAAATTCTAGCCTTGGTGAACACGGTGGGAGTTCTGCCACTGGCTTTAAAGGCATCCAGTTTTCACCCACTGCTATTTTCTGCTGAAAAGATAATGAAACAAAGTTGAAAGAGGAGAATAAAAGAACAATAGATGGCAAATACCTCTGTTAACATTCCTATGGTCATCTGTAGCAAATCTCCAGTCCTCTCCACTCTATGGCCTTGCCTTGTGGCTGGACTTTGGACCCATGTTGAGGCCATTCCATGCCATGACACATACCCCTAGATGGGAGTGCTGCTGTTTGAGTGAGGACTGCAGTCCAGATTTTACCCCAAATATGCATGTCCCTAACAGCACCCCAAGAAAAAAAAACCAATAAGCTCTTGAATGTCATAGAATAGCATAGAATCAACCAGGTTGGAGGAGACATCCAAGATCATCCAGTCCAACCTAGCACCCAGCCCTGTCCAATCAACTGGACCATGGCACTAAGTGCCTCGTCCAGGCTTTTCTCAAACAGGGATGATAACCTCCCTGGGCAGCCCATTTCAATGCCAATCATTCTCTCTGCCAACAACTTCCTCCTAACATCCAGCCTAGACCTCCCCCAGCACAACTTGAGACTGTGTCCCCTTGTTCTGTTGCTGGTTGCCTGGCAGAATTGCCCAACCTTACCTGGCTACAACCTCCCTTCAGGTAGTTGTAGACAGCAAGGAGATCACCCCTGAGCCTCCTCCAGGCTAAACAACCCCAGCTCACTCAGCCTCTCCTCATAGGGTTTGTGTTCCAGGCCCCTCATCAGCTTCATCACCCTTCTCTGGACACATTCCAGTATCTCAACATCTCTCTCGAATTGAGGAGCCCAGAAGATGCCCCAGCAGAGCTTAGTGCTCTTATGACCACCAAACTGGTCTTTCCAAGACAAGGAAACAATTGTCTTACTGCTGACACTTTTCCCATGACGGACAGAATATGATTTATAGTATTCTTTTTGCTCAGGGTAGACAATAAAAGCCCACTATAAAATGTACTAACTGCCAGGAAAACAAACAAAGAAGGGAACACAGGAATCTATCCACAAAAATTAAGTAACACCCAAACCTGTTTCCTCCAATAGAAACCAGGCAGAAACTTTGCTCTCCTACATCTCTCCACACAGATGGGCTCCCAAGGATGAAAAATGGCAGATCTACAGGCAGTTTTCAAATTCAGGGAGGGAAAGTTGACCAGGAGAGCAAACCTACATACTTATGTAGAACTGGCACAGATCATTTGCTTTGTGAATCTATGCACAGAAGCTGAAATGAGAATGCATGTCTGAAAAAAAAATTAAGTCCATTAATAGATTTGGACTCAATTTACGTTATTTTTCTTCTGCTTTCTGTAACAATAAATGCTGTGATAAATGTATTCTTATGCTTCATCATAATGATCTGGAAAGCTCACTCTATATGAATGCTCAGACCAGAAATTTTGTTCTACCTCTTCACAAACTTTTGTTTTAGAAAGCATTCAGTCAGGAAACAGAACTAAAAACGTGTTTCTCAAAAACTGAACACCAAGCTAAGTATCACAGTACAAGCAGCTGCTGTTTAAATCAAGCACTATCAAAATTCCTGGCCTGGACCATGCTCATACAAGACCACAAATAATTCACAAAACACACCCTAGGGCTGCTGATCAACAGGCTGAAAGGTCAGGTTAATTTAAATCCCTGGCCACTGCAGGAGTCAACATGCACAGCAGTGTGAATTGAAGCTGTTGTGATCAACCCCAAATATGCATAATTAAGTAATCCCAACTGGCTTCCATTTTCAGTTGAAGTTAAGTTTGCAAGAATATTGTTCATGCAAGTATCCTTTCCTGTTAGTCAGGAGGAGAGAAGTGAGGGCTGAGACACAGAGTCTGCATCAACGAACTGAGGCTTGGACCGGGCTCTGGCGTGGAGATTGACATCAAGAAAGGCAGGTATGTCCTGAGCTGCATGGGATCCTGTCCCTGCCTTTGCCACATGATTTTACAAGGTGCTAGACAAGTGCTTTAAGCTATTGTTTTCCATCACTACCCATCTCCCCTGTCCTGAGCACACCAATTGATGTACGCTTCATTTCTGGAGAGCTTGATCTGCTCCCCCTGTGTCTGATACACAGGAGCACTCCATGCTCACTGCTCTAGCTACCAAGTAAATGGGAGAGGCAGGCTGAAAAATATGGAAGTGGGCACCCTGAAATAAAGGCTCCCTTTGGCTTTAGCCTCATGGCACCTCTGTCCCTCATCTGCAAAGCAGGAACAATGACAGACCAAGCTCCTCACAAACAGGATGGTGCAAAAACACCATTGGGAATGTCAAGGAAGCAGCTGGCCCCGGTGAAACGTGTGAAGGAAGCCTTGTGAACAATCCTGTCTCCTCAAGACTTCAGTGTGACAGGCAGGCTCGACTTGCTGAACAACAAAGAATAAATGGTGGGAGCAGAAATTCGGCACGGCCCCTTCTGTGCACCGACATGCGACAAGGAATGGTGTGTGATATCACTGGAGATTGTATCTTAATGCTCATGCAAACAGAGGCCGATTTAAGGCTGCCGAAGCCGCTCAGATCTCTCATTTCCTAACTCCGGAGGGCTTGGCACTGCCGTCTGTCTGCCGCTCCTGTCACGCAGGGTGCCAGTCCCTCGAGTGGGATCCTCCCTGGCTCTCACAGGCAGCTATCGCCTTCCTCATCCCCCAGCTGCTTCAGCATCTCTGAATCACCCACATCGGTGCTTTGGAGTACAAAGTACACCGAGCCCAAGGCCGGAGCTGCAGAAGCCTTCCTCCGGCTGCTGTGCCGCAGTTCCCTCTCACCGGCAGTCTGAAGCTAAGCCACTAGATGGGGTGCGATGTGCTGGGCTCCCCCCACCCCGGGAGAGGCATTTCCATCATCTTTTGGCTTCAGGTTTTGCAGCCAACCAAAAAACAAAGGAGGTGAAAAACATCACACACACACAAAATCCCATAGGCAGCTTCCTCCCAAGCAGTGAACTTCTGCTTGTTCCTGGCGTTGGGCATCAAAGGGAGCACAGCAATCGCAGCCAGCGCTCGGCACATGGATGGTGCCGGGTGCTGAGCCCCGCTGCCTGCACTGGGCACGGCAGGCGCTCAGCTCTGGTAGGGCTCTCAGTCATACCTGCTTTGCCTCCTCTTGACTCAGCCACCCGGGGCAGGCCGCACCAGGCTCAGTCAGCGGTTTCCCTGGCAGTCCACACTCGTTCCTCTGCTGCTCCACATGCCAGCCCTAGCCCCACACCGCGGGCAGAGCTCCTTGCCCACCAACACCCTGCCAGAGCTCTCCCCCTCCCGCTCCGTCTCAATAACGATCTGGAGGCTGGGGAAACAACACGCTGGCTTTTGACAAAGAACATGCTTCCTCGTTGCAGGGGTAAGGAAGGGGAAAGAGGGCATGAGGAAATTGATGCCAAAAAAGTCACCTACAAAATTAAAGGGGAAAGACTAAAAAAGAATCCTTTTTAGAACAGTCACTCCTTGCCGGTGGAGTGTTTTACTGAAGGTTAATGCCAAACTGAACTGCACATAGGTGGTCAGATTACAGCTCTCTCCCCATCTCCTTAAAGAGCAATTTTTTGGGGAGCATGCAGAAGCTGAAGCATGCCTGTTCCACCAACAATGTGCAAAGGGGATGGGTATTTACCTGCAACACACTGCTGCCAACTCTCCCATGCCCAGCTGCTTACAAGAACTCAGGCATCACCCATCTCAGTAGCACTACTTATTATTAAACCCGCATCCAAAACAACCAGGCAATACTTTCCAACATTTAGCTTTCGCCAGCTTCCCACAAACATTCAGATATCCTAGATCCCCTATATAGCACCTTCTCACAACCCAACCCAGCCCTGCAAGCTCCTGCAGGCTCCTTCTTCTTCATGGCCAAAGGAAAGAGAGCAAAAAAACAAGATCATGTTGAAATCTTCTCTTTTGCTTGTCTGGTATGTGCAGAGAAAATCCTCCCACTCAGCACAGGAAGACTGCTGACCTGAGGGCAGCTTCTGGGGATACTCCTAACACAGGGTAGCAGTACTGACAGGGGTCAGCATACCCTCCGTTCTCCTCTTTACCCCAGCAATAGGCTAACCTGCATTGTGATGCACCTGATTAGGCAGGATTACATTTTAGCTGTGAACTGGGAGATGAGCACGGGCAGAGAGGCTTGTGCTGTCCAACAGTATGGCCTGTCACATACCTTGTGAGTGAAAACTCAACCTTCATTTCTGATTAATTTGGATTTTCACAAAGAGCTAGAAAAAATGTGGCAGGAAAAGAAAGGCAAATGAACTAACAAAGTGCACTTGAGTTCTTTGATTCGCACAGTAAAGACTGCCAAACTTGGCAGTGCATCACTACCAGATATTAACATAGACCAATCCTGTCCCAGGAGTTTGTAGTCTTCCTTTAAATCAGGACAGAATACAATCCCAAATGCAGTGCACATCATCACATATATTCACACGGATACTGCTAAGTTACCACTGACACAAAGAGCTCTGATTCATACTACAGAGCACAAAGAGATCATCAACACAACCGCTCTGGTTTAGCAGTGTGCTTGTGAAAGCCACCACTGGTCAGCTGGGCTGCAATAACTGCTTCCCACCTCTTACAACTCACAAAGCCACTACCTTCAACTGCCTCAAAGCACTGAGGAGATTGTGTAACAGAGTACAATCTACCCCACATTGGTAACCACCTAGGAACAGAAGCACTAGCAGCCACTGTGGTTCAACTAGTGGGTGCTCCCTTGAAGAAAAGCAGTCAAGCTGGATCTCCTGCAGTCCTTTGTAACAGAGCTAAAAATACTCCACAGATGTCACACAAACACTAATAGCAACTACCTGCAAAACGAGCTGGTGAAGTCAGCCTATGACATATGCCAATGGACCTTATTTACACTGCACAAATCCACTGGAATGTTGCACTGACTACACACACCCCAAGAAGCAGTGTGGCATTTTTATTAGAGAAATACCTTCATTAAAATTCTGTAGAGCCTTTGAAGACAAACTTTAGACGTTGAGCCTGCAAAGACAAGCTCCATATGGTCAGCTGTATGTAGCCTTTCAAATGATAAGTCTTCTGATTTTCGTTTTCTGACATAAAGAAGCACTTTTTGGTGTTCTGCAAGATGTAGATCCTTTAAGCAATTACAAAAAGCTGTTTGGGACACTTGCTGAGATCTGTGTCATTGGAGGCTCACAATTACATTCATTCTTGCTGCAATACCGAGATGCATAACCATAGTTTGGATAAAGATGAATACTAAGCATTTCTGCAAAAATCTTGTCTTCAAATCACATTACAGATCTTGTGGCCTTAATTATTCGTTCCCTGCTCTACAGTACAAGTGCTGATAACCCAAAACATTTTCAAAAATTACCATCCAGATCACTAAATCCAAGCTGCTACATATGCTTGATGCCCCTTCAATTTACTTTCTTCAATTTACTTTCAATTTACTTTTAATTTTCAACCAGAAGATCAAAACCTCCCATTTAAAAAATAATCAGTTGAATCACAAAGCTTTGTCTTAATACACTAAATGTGCAAGATCAGAGATAAAATTGTTGGCAACCCTGCTAATGTAACTCTGCAGCAACTTCCCTGAAATAATCAGAATTAGACACTCAGTTAGGCTTTGTTTAGACCCAGGACAAAGAGCAGTGTTATTGCTGTGCTCCGAGGGGATAGTCCCAGGATAAGACTGTGAGTACTGGAATTGTTAATGGGATAGCAATACCTGAACCAATTTCATGGTACTGATAGCCCCAACTGGTGTACCCTTGTTTCAAAGGTTGCAGTTGGTCCAGGGCCTGACTTCAGCAGATGCTGTATCTGCTGGTGGCAGGAAACAAGACATTAAGAAAGCATTGACAAGTAGGTAAATCAAATATTTCTTTCCAAATTCTTACTATCTGCCAGTGGGTTGCTCCAGTGGAAAACCATCAAACCATGTCTAAGGAGAACAGACATTAAATTCACAACAGATTTCATCCATAGATTTCATGGAGCGCTATGAATTTGGTCCACACAGTTCACTTTTCTTGCCTCTAATAGCCTAGACTCTCCTTTCTTTGTGTTTTTGTTTTCCTGTGACACCTGCACAACATTTTTGCATCAGCTGGAACAAAATCCAGCTGAGGACCCAGTGGGCAGCTCTGGTCTCTGCCCTTCCTACCCAACTATGGAAGTTCTAGCAAAGTCAACCAACCTAAACTGGACACTCCTTCACTCTGCCTGCATCTTCCTTGAGGCTCCTTCCACACAAAACTGGGACACAATCCATTAGTCTTCCAATACCTAAATGCTACCTCTACAGCCTTGCTTCTGCAAAGAGAAGTTTTCTGTACAAACCCATCTTCTCCTGGAACAGCAAGTTCAACATTATTCAAACCAGTTTTATTATTTGAAGATGTAATACTGAACACTACTGGTCTGTGCCACTTAAAGCCAGGGGACTTCTCTCCAAGGCATCAAGTATTTCCTCTGAGGACAGTGAATTATTTTCCTATATTGAAAGTTTCAAATAACAGCCCTCAAGTGACAACAACTTCAAGTGGGCACCAGCACTGTTTTATGTGGGGCGAAACCTCCTTCCTCCACAGCTCTGCCTGTCTGAGAGGAGGCCAGGCTGTTAAAACCACGCAGCTGGAGTGAAGCCAAATCATGGCTTCAGGAAAAGGGAAGCTATGTCAGGGTTTTACTGCTGTTGTAGATCTTTGCAGTTAAGAAAAATCAAACTTCTGAGCACCAAAATGATAATTTCCTGGAGCTATGCTGGAGACAGCCCAAGAGCTGACAGAAGGACAGTGGCTCCAACCTTGCTAGGTGAAATGTGCCCAGTATAGAGAGCCTCTGAAACACCCCACACATTAACAAGGTTTAAATTGAAGTCTTGAGTGCTGTGTAAGCTCTGACATGGGACACCTCTGCCCTGAATGTATCTGTCTTTCCTGGAGCTGAAGTGAGTGGGATCCAGTAAATGCCCAGCTGATTCCAGCAGTTGTCACACTGCTGAACAGAGCCAAGTTTAAACGAGCTCATGCAGACTTTAGTGGCAAAACAGCTGGGAGACAGGAACTGCAAGGGGACTAGCCAGAAGGCTGGGATCTGGACACCACAGATCATCCAGCTCTGTGCTACTGGCTGCTAGAGTGCTTAAAGCAATTGTAGTTCTCTGGAGAGAGTATATAGATAAAACTGTGTCCTACGTTAACGCACCATCATATAGAGCTGTTTGCAGGCAGTACTTAGTAAAGTATTTAAGCATGTATTTAAACACCCTGCTGAACATCAGTGTGATTAATACTTTGCTGAATTAGAGATATGATATGAATACATTTTTCTGCTGTTGTAATTTTTCATTATATACACTTATAAGCTGGCCATAAGGATTTCCCTTCAGTTCTGCATCCAGAAAATGTGTTAACTTAGGAGTCAAATTCTGCTTTAGCTGTGCCTGCGCAATGCCTTTCACATGCATGAGGGCAGAAGACTGCTCCATGACCTTTAATTGGACATTTTTTCCTAGACTTTAATGACTTGTCAAGGAAAGTACCCAAGTGGTTCTTTCTTTCTGATCTGGCAGCTCCTCTCATATTCCCTTTACATCATTTCAATCAGAAGAAAATATCTTTTATATATGGTACATATTTTTGTTAAGGCTGTGCACACACAGCTGCTGCTGCTGCTGAGTACAGGTGTGAGCCACACACGGTTATTCTACCTGTAGAACTGGGGGAAGTGGAAGAGAAGAAACACAGCCTTTACATCACTTGCCATGGTAATTCTATTTAAATGTGTTTTAATGATTTCTAATTATATAGTTTGCTAAGCCTCCCCACCTAAAGTGAGGTAAGCACATCTCTCTCAATTTTCCTTTCCTGCTTAACCCAGGGAAGAGCATTCACCACCTCCTAGTTTCCAGGTTTTGAGTCGATCCTTCCTTTCCTTTCTTCCTCCCTTTCCTCCTCCTTTCCCTTCCCTTCTGAAAACGATCAGAACCCAATGCCTTGTCCTACCCTTATACATTAAGGTGGTTATTTTTACGACTGCAAAACTGTTTCTTCACTTGCATTTATCTAGCTTTTCCTCACAAGGAACCAAGCATGACTTAATGGTTGTAGCTGCGGCCATCCCAGATTTGAAGACTTTTTTCCCCTTAAATTAAAACTAAATCACACATATTAAATCCATTATCTACTTGTAACAAAATGGGAAATTTGAAAATGATACAGTCACAGATAATTTGTTACTGCAAAGGACAGGCTCACACCAGCCACTGGAAGCTCTGGGTGCTTGCTGAGCTCAGTGAGTGCCTGTGTAGGCCTACCCAAGTTCACAGCTAACAAATGTTCACACCATGAAAAGGATCTCAATTCCTTTTCACTGCCCCTCATACCTCTCAGCAGCTCCCCAGAAGCCTCAGTGGGGGTTTCTCCTGCCAAGCATCTGAGGTGCTGGGCTTGCTTCCACACCTCAGCTCTCAGGCACAGATCACAAGGGTTCAGGTTAGCTGGGGGCAGTGCTCTCAGAGGGTTCAAGGTCACCTCTTTTTTTTAACCTCTGGGGGTGATCTATTCACAGGCAAAGTGGCCAGAGTCACAGGGCTTGCTTGTACTACAGCTGCCTTTGTTGCTTCTGCTTGCCAAATACTAGAGGACACCAGTTGTCTGGAGTGATTGGAAGGCATATGTTAAAGTAATTAATTCATTTGCCCTAAAAGACTGAGGCCAGGATTTGTACCTTTGCTACTACTCAGCCTGATCTTAAGCAATGGGATTTCCACAGTCTCCCATGGGAGACTATTCCACAACCTAATAGATCTCAATGTCAGGAAGTTTTTTCCTGATATTCAGCCATAATTCATATCTATGAATTACGAGCTACTGTCGACATCACACCCATTGAGGCATTCCTAGAGTCTGCTTCATTTAAAATTATATGCTCTAGTTATGCAGGGTTTCTGTGTACTAGGGCAAAATGCTTTTTCTGCAGGTTAATTCATTACTATTCAATTTGCTAACACTTTTTTTTTCCCCTCGGTGTGAACAGTGGTTCTGCAGTTGCACACCCTATAGTAGCACAATCCCCATCTGAGAGTAGAATCACAATATATAAATATGACAAAACAACACACCAAAGCCCATCCCTGTAAAGACATATTAGTCTGTTCTTGCAGATCCTCCTGCACTCAGGTAAATGAAAGCAGTAGCTCATACAACACCTGGTATGAGACTGAAAGCTTAGGAAAAAACCCTCTCAAGTCCATAATAATTTTTACTCCTGTCTTAAACAGAGGGAAGGAGCAGTAGTAGGGGGGTGAGTAGGGAAGGGGGAAAGGGTAGGGAAGGAAAAGGAAAAAGGAACTTAATCAAGCAGTGAGAAAACAGAGGAAAATTGACCAGAGAATGACTTCCTACAAACAATGAGCTGCTGCAACGCTGCAAGGACATACAACAGCAAATCAAGTTGGGGATGCAAAATGTGCACCGACCTCTTGCCACTGGCAGCACTTCCCAAACTGAGAAAGATAGATTGAAAATAACTGTGCACAAAACACTTCTTGGAAGGAAACTGCTTTTTGTTGCAGCAACATTTGAAAGGAGGAAAGAATGTAAACTGTGTATCCATTTCTGAAAGAAGGCTGAAGACTTCTCTGAGGATTTGTTCTGATTACGTTTTGCACAGCTAGAGGTGCTCTGCCATCTTGTTTGCAGCCCATCTGTACATAAATACACTGTCAGATCAGACACTGAAAAAAGGGAATGCTTTCCAAGGCAAGCAACTAGAACCACACCAGAGTTCATTTTCATCTCCATGCATGCCTAGCTCTCATTAATGCTACATAAATCCTGGAGTGTGTAAGGTGTAAAAAAAATTACTCTTTGTTACATTTCTCTTTCTCACTTCTATGTTCTGACTTCCCTGTATGTGTGAGGTGTGTAGCTTATTGGCAATGTCTGACCACACTGAATAAAACTCCTAAATACAAGCTTAAAGCTGGATAGTTGCACTGAGCAGTCACCTTTTCTGTGTACTAATCTCTCATCTTCTGTGACTGCATTTTGCTGGCTTTGAATCTTTAAAAAGGGAGCAAATATAAGAAGTGAGTTTAAAATTAGCCTTTAATGCACTGGGTGTATTTACACCTGAGCATGTGCATGTGTGTACAGGCACTTGTACAACTTCTATGTACATCCACCCCATTTACTGTATCTGTCTAGTGGGTAATGTCAAGAGTTCTGCCTTAGCAATATGCTAATGCTCACTCAAGCTTTTCAATGCAGTTCTGAAACCATCCTCCACACAGCACTGAAGCAGAAGCTGCAGCATTCCCAACCGCTGGATAAATGGTGTAAGAGAGGTGAAATTTATCAGGGCTGCCAAGAATTGTTCATCAACATGTATTTTGGACTAACATAAAGTGTGCACTATTCTCATCAGTGGCAAAAAGGCAGGAAGAAATTACAGCTGGCATATGTCAAGAGATTTAATCTGTCCATTTGACCTGACCTGACTCACTCTTTGTGAACACTATTTCTTTTATTCAGTTACCAAGTGATTGGGGATAAATTGAGGGAGGAAATCTTTGCTTCTAACACCCTATCATTCTTCTAAAAAGTAGAAGTTCTACAGTGGGTGAATTTAATTATTTAAAAGATGTAACATTTCCAAAGGCACATTATGTGCTAGGCATCTAGTGGTACCTAAAGAGGCATTCATGCCTTTGAAAATGTCTCCCAAGACCCTCCAAAGTAAGTGTATAAATGCTGCCTGCTCTGTAAGTAACCAACCTGGACAAGAGAAATCTGAAGACAGCACTTCAGTACATGAAGAACCAGGGACTCCAAAGTCATTTCAGAAGAGCAGAGGAAAAGGACTCCTGCTTTTAATTTGCCCAGGAAGTACAAAGTATCATTCTGCACAGGAAAGGTTGACGCAGCTGAATGTCGCAAAACGGCCAAAGAAAACACAAGAGAAAAAAAATGCAGCTTAGTGCAGCAGAAATTAGGTGGGCTGGGGAGTGGAGTGACCCAGGTCCTCTGCTGCTGACTAGAGTATGAAGCAAACCATTCTACCTTCCCTCTTCATAAAGACAGACACTGAAAGGGTTTCTAGAACCAGCAGTATCCTCAAGTGCTGTCTGGCACTCAAAGTGTGGCTGCCAAAGATGGAAGTCTGCTGTACAGGCCAAAGAGTTATAGAACATATGCAAGAGGATTAAAAAAAAATCAAAACAACGGCAACAGAAAGATGTGCCCACAGCAGACCTCCTGCAGTGGAGACTGCCTGGTGAAAATGAAAGCACAGCCAAGCTGGGGAAGGAAGGAGAAGGCAGGCTGCCTTTCTCAGAGCACTGAGGATGAAAAGCTTACCTGCCGCTTGTTATGACCAGCAAGGCAGAGGAAGACAAATAAATAAGAGCTCCTTGATATTGTGTGATTGCTGCTGGCATGAAGGAGAGAGATGGAGAGGGAAGTCGAAGTGCCTGATCCATTGTTTGTCCTTGCACATGGACAAACACAGCAGATGTAAATATACCTATCAAAGGGCAGGAAGGCCAAGACAACTAAAATAAGACTAAGGGATAACCAGGAAAAGAAGCAACCATAAATCCTGACTAACCTCTCCAGTTTAGTGACCCCTAGGACATTCCTTTGTCTTTCCCACCCAAACATGATCAGTTATACTTTCCATTGGGCAATGACACTGGCTTTCACACTGGATTAAAACCCAAACCTTATGCAATACCTAAGCATAAATGTCTTCTTGCCCCCACACACGTTTGCCACTGTTGTGCTGCTCACTGAATCCTCTCTGTGGTTTCCAAGCTGATGTGGTTAACTAGGGAAGTTAAGGAATGTTACAGTTAGCATTGTACTTAAAAGGTACAGCTGTGAAAGAGAGATCTGCTTCAGCTTCACATGGATGGAGGGTGCCATGTAAGAGTTCAGTAATGTTTCCAATGGCATTTCTGAGCTTTAGAGAAGAAGGAATTTAGCAGGAAGGAGGATTTGCTGTATACCTAGAAATTTGTAAGACACAATTCCTCTCCTGCTCATCACTTCTAATCAGACAGATGGATACATTGCTATGGAAAAAATTCAAAACCCCCCAACCTAAAACAATGACTGCATCATTTTTATTTATTTCTTGCATTCTCTGTTCATGTAGCAAGAAATTTAATTCCAGTTGGATCAGTCTCTTGTGATACTTTTTCTTTCATTTAATATATTTTTTAAATGCTTAGAGGCATTATGACAGAAAAGCATGTATTTTTTGCCCTGGTTTATACCCATCATCCTTACTATTACAACAAGACAAAAGCATTAAAGTAAAATTAATCATGTCAAAAGATTTTAGCAAAAAACAAGGGAGACCATGCATAAAGCATCGCTTTGTCTAGTGTGAAGTCACGCTCTGATTAAAAACATATAATGAAAGTGAAAGTAATACATCATTGCCTTAGCAGTAGGGTTTTTGGGAGAGCTGTGCAATTCTGAACACACACACACACACACACACACACACACACACAAATCTTTACAGATAGGCTCTGGATTTTGAAACTTGCAACGATTACAGAATAATTCTAACAAGCAAAACATTGCTTCACATCCTTAAAGTTTAATTAATCTTATACACTGCACTTAAAAAACAACTAAATGAGTTGTAGGACTCTTGGCAGGACCGTAGCTGGTAATGAAAACCAAAGCAGCAGTGGCTGGTTCTGACCAGCGAGGTATGAGGTAGTGACAGAGAGATTCCCCAACTACTCCACAATCACGAAGATTGCAAGATATCATGGAATAATGAAACTCAGTTACTAGAGCAGAACACTTGGCGTTACAAAAGACTGCCCAATCCCCATCCACTCAGTAGGTGTCACCAGGCAGCGGCAGCCTGTTGCTGCTATGGGACATAGGTAGTCCCAGTGGAAAATGACCTGGTGTTTGCCCTGCATATGCAAGCAAGCCTAAAAAGAAGCCACAAAGTGATGATGTGCTCACTGTCCTTTGCAGTCCATAACAGCCTCCACACTTTGCTCAGATACAACCCAGCAATAACTGGTGTTTCAAATTAAACAGCAATATGCACATTATCAATCTCAGATTGGGACTGTGCCTATGTTAAGTAAACTCAGGTGGCAGAGAATGTTTGTAAAATTCCACTTACTTTCACCTTTTTTTTCTTTACTCTGTCTCTATTCTTTGTTGCCAACAGAGGAAAAATAACTCTCTGGGAAATACCAGACAGGGAAAATGCACAGTTATACTAGACTGTGAAAAATCTACTGATCCTTTGAGCCATAGCATTCTTGCCTATAGATGATGACATTAAAAATTGGAAATGGGTGCATGCTTCCCCTCCTCTTCTGGATCTATGAACAAGGCAAGTTGTTTTCCTGATACCTTTAGAATTACTCCCATTAGTACTGATGCATTTGGTGCTTTGGGTAGCCAGGCAGAGAGAGGTGGGCAGTATCCCCTGCCAATAGATCTAGTCTTGTCGAGGGAGCAAAATGAGATTGCTCCTCTGCTGAACTGTCATACTCGATAGCTTGTGCTGTTCCACCTGCCAGTGTCTTCATAGCTCCAACTGCAGCACCATGGCTTACATGGAGTCAGTGGTTTCTGATGGTTGATCTGTTCTTTCCGCATCACACAAGGCAGGACACAGAGCCCTAAGTGGCTGCAGCAGCCACTCCCCATGCTGAGAAGGGAAAAAGACAACTGGCAAGCTGCTCCCTCTCAAATAGGTTTGTGGGCCCTGCTGAGTAACTTGTGAGGCTCCTCTCAGAGTAAGTTCAGTGTTCTCTCATCCATCTCCTCCTCAGCAGACCTGCCACCGCACTCAGGACTGTGTCTGCAAGCCTCTTTCTCATCCTTCCTACCCTCAAACGCCACTAGCACAAAAAGCAGAACTCAAACAATGTAGATGGGCATTAGCAAGGAAAGGGGAATTTCTGTGCATGCTTACATTGGATCAGCATACCTCCAGCTGCAAAAGCTGACTTTTGGTTGGGGTGTCAGGGAGTCTGCTGGAGGGCGAGGTTAAAGAGAAGACTGTAAACATTTGTAACTACAGTAGGAAATCAAATACACCTAAAGAGATAATAAAATAGAACATACTCAAATATCAGACTACAAGGACCAAGACTTTTCCCATCACAGAACTTCCTGAGCAGGACACAGCATTTGCTCTGTCTCTATTCACTAGGGAGCAAACTTCTCATTTGCACTGATGAGTTGGGGGTGAACTACAACCTCAGGGCTGACAGCCCTGTCTAAACAAGTGAAAAGAAACAGAAAAAAAAAATCTTTCTCCTTTCCTGCTGACCATACATCTTTGATAAGAATAAACAGACCAATTATTTTCCAGAGCTGTGCCCTGGGAGAGTGGCAAAAGGGTAAAGGAACGAAATCACAGAATCACAGAATCATAGAATCAACCTCCAAGATCATCCAATCCAACCTAGCACCCAGCCCTATCCAGTCAACTAGACCATGGCACTAAGTGCCTCATCCAGGCTTTTCTTAAACACCTCCAGGGACAGTGACTCCACCACCTTCCTGGGCAGCCCATTCCAATGCCAATCACTCTCTCTATGAAGAACTCCCTCCTAACATCCAGCCTGTACTTCCCCCGGCACAACTTGAGACTGTGTCCCCTTGTTAAAATAAATGTATTTCTTCCTAAACTGCAAAATGCACTTGGAAAACAAAGATAGAACAATGTCCTTAAATTCCCCCACACCATAAATGTCATGGTACATTTACACAACACCATGACAGCCCTGAACTGTCACTGTGTTATCAGCTGATTAGTTTGTGGTCTTACCTGCTCAGTCACAGTTCTTCAAGACCCTGCACTCTTGTGCTGTAAAGCCCGTCAATGTTTTGTGGAAACACAAAGGGGAATCTCAACACAAGGGGGAACTTCTTTACTGTGAGGGTCCCAGAGCACTGGAACAGGATCCCCAGAGAGGTTGTGGAGTCTCCTTCTCTGGAGACTTTCAAGGCCTGTCTGGATGTGTTCCTCTGTGATCTGTGCTAGATTGTGTGGTCCTGCTCTGGCAGGAGGGGCTGGACTTGATGATCTCCTTCTGTCCCTTCCAACTCCTAATATCCTGTGATAGCACAGAACAAAAGTTCTACTCCAACTTATCCTCACTCGACACCCACTCATATAGCAAATTAGAAAACAAAGCAGGGGACATTTGAAACTCTTCTTCCAACTTTAAAATATATATTAAACAAAATTAGTGATATCATTTCTTGAGTAGTAATAATATTTGCAACGTAATTATCCTTGTTAACAATTAGTTCCTTTTCAGTGTGAAAAAATAAGCATTGTCCTCTGTGTTCATCAAACAATACTCCAGGCCAAGACATCCTTTACTAGCAGGTTTCGTAAGAAGAGGATCACTCATGTCACAAGAGGGCTGTCTTTTTGACAACCATTGCCTCAGACAACACCAAGAAAGATCCAGGGACCTTCAAGATTACCAGTGATAAGTGCCAAGTGCTTGAACATGAGCTAGCTATAGGACTGCAAGAGATGCATGACCATCTTTGAACCACAGCACAGAAGGTTATATTCATTAACCAGCATAGAAAGGGAAATTTTGTCATGATTTTTAGAGGTAACATAGGAAAGATCATCATTCTTTTGATAAAAGTACATAAAGTCATTCAGAAACATCTCTCAACGGCACTGCAGATGGTTATTCAAATACTAATGACAGACTTTTAAACCACAGCATTTAGGTACTGGGCCTCTAGGTCAAATCTTCAAGACAGCATCACAAAATTCTCCAACAGCCCCACTATCATTTCAGGGCATCTATACCGAGCAGCCTTTATGCTGCAGCACTTTGAGAAAGGCTCCTCAACTTTCTATGCAAAGGCTTCACTGCAAGTCCTGCATCATAGCAGGCTTTTAAATTCTTTTTTCCCCCAGTCTGCGCACATATTGAAGTGGATGGATCCCAGGAAAGGGCTTCAGATAAGTGATGAAGAACAGAATTCTGTAAAATGTATTTTACTGGGGGAAAGCAGCAGGTCTATTAGGAGATCCAGGTTTTACCAGTTGTCCAGTTTTAGAAGTATGGCTTTGATTTATGGACCAAAATTGCTCATTTATTATTTTATCTATACTGCTTTGGGCAATTTTGACAGTTAAAATTTAGCTTTATTGACCAATGCAGCCAGTTTAGCCACAAGGGGACTAATGCACACAGCCTGCTGCACTCAAGAAGCTATGATTTGATTCCATGACCAAGTCAGACTGGGAATCACAACCAACATAACACTAAGTTCCAAGTCTTGACGCTCAAGGCAAAATACTTACTCTAAAACACAATCAACCTTTAAAAGAAGGTGGGAAAGAATTTTGTGATAGGAGCTTCCATGCACTGTTTACTGCAGCTGATCTATTCCACCAATGCTTCTGTCAGCAGTGGACGCAGAGCAGTACAGAGGAAACCTTTCTTTAATGATTGTGGACAACAGATAAAGCTGGAAGAAGGAAATGAAAATGCAAAAGAGAATCAATGGAGTGCTCTAGTACTATGGCTTACCAGGGATCTGAGTCTGAGCAAACCGTCTCAAACACTGCCTTTTTTGTTCTTCCTCCACCAGATTTTACGCATATGTACATCAATATGCATGTATTCGTGTTGCAGTATGAAAGACTTACAAGTTCACTTAAAAAACTTACTGGAATGATTTTAAGCCAATGTTAATTTAGGCCTATCCTATTATAAAATTAGCATCTTCTGCAATCTCAATTTATTGCTCCATTGTGAAGCCCCTTGTGATACATAAACAAATCTCTGAAGAGAAACAAATCAATAAAGTGTCTAATTTGATTAACCATGTTTTTAAATTCATCAAGACAACTGTACAAAAATAAACCACTTACTTGTCAGTATTTTCCACGTCTTCTTTTCATCATCATAATACTGAACCAAATTGCTGGGTAGTCGGTCAGGTCCGGGAGGCAATCCCCCAACCAACAACAGCATTTTCTTATTGGAACGAATTCTTCACCCAAAACAAGAAGAAAGATGAACAACCACATTACCAAGGAGCATTTTTAGCGGCAACAAAATCATAACCATCAAAAGAATGTTCACTGCTTGCAGCTTTCTATTTCATTTTTTTTTGGTGTTTCTATCCCAAATCATGTCTCAACAATTTTTTGAGCTGAGCAGAAAAATGATCAGAAAAGCTGCATATCTCTCTACTCATGGAATAATAAGCTTCTTTTATGCAATTTGTTAGAGGTTCATTCTAGAACGACCTTTTTCTTATATTATCCCTTTAAATCATCACTCTTTACAGCTGAATACACATGAAATGCTCTGGAGTTGTACTAAGGTTAAGCATTAGAGTTGCATGTCAAAAATCGTATTAGTCAAAATCATTATTATAAGCCATTCTACACTCAAAGAACCTTGAAAAAATTAAGGTTATGCAGAGAGTTTGTGAGCTAACTCTTTAATCACACACTGAACTTCAGATATGTAGCTTAGTACAATTAGCAGCACTGGGCTAATGGTTATGGGTTAAATGGTACTTACAAGCACTTTTGTTTGTTTAATTTAGTCCAGACTCTTGCTTTCACTCTCCCCCCCGGCTCCCCCTTTCCCTTTGCTCTCCCCCTGTGCACCACTGGCTATAGCAACACCAATTGGTAAAAATGAGACTGTGATGTTGTTGTGAGCCTCCCCAGAGTGGAGCCCTGCCAATGCTTGCCACTGATCCAGCGGCATGAACCTGCTCAACTGTGCAAAGTCACTCTAATTCCCTCCCTCTGTTTTTCTACCTTCTCCCCCAGGGGGTAACCACTGAAAGGAGTGACTACCCACCCATCAAGAGCTGGCAATTCGCTGCTATTAACCGTGACCGTGATTCCCAATCTGCCTGGCAGTTCTTAAGAACAGGACTGCAATGTCTCATATGCAGTAAAAGCGGTTATCTGCACCCTGGCCTCCAACGCTCCACCTGATGAATGTACGATTGCCTTGCAACATTAAGGGATTCAGCACAATTGGAAGTGAAAAGGGGAGGGGAGGCCCAGACCCCCAGATGAGCCCTGATGCTTTAATAGTCACTTGGCATATAATTGAACTTTCATCAGTGATAGCAGGCTGGGGTGTGGCAGCACTGGAACAAAGGTGTGCGCTCGGAATGCTCCTGCTAAGTAGGAAGGCGACACAGACCAGAAAGTCGGCATTGATGGGAATGGGTGTGCAGGGGGACCGTGCACTTGATGGAAAGCACCCCTGCCCAACACCAACATCACCGCAGCAATCTGTGTGCCACTCTGCAGCAAACACTCCCACCCAGGAAAGGTACAGAATGCCACAAACCAAAGTTCACCACTGTGACTAAATGAGGCAGGGTCCAGCCACCACCCAGGACTTAACAGTGCACTCTGGCAGCAGGTGTGCAGCGCACTGGTGACTTAGGCTCTAAGTACTACCTGGAACATGGGCTGAGGACCCACCCATTTACATTTGTGTCAGGACTGCACCATATTTTGAGGGGACTGGGCAAAATGAGCTAGGTTGTGCTGTAGACAGGCTGCCCAAAAGGAGCTTCCTTCAGGAAGGGAACACACGGCTGATCCACATCATGCTGGGGAACCAAATCTTTCACATGGCTATCCAGAAGACAAGTACAGACTGTAGATATAATCTATCACAACAGTAGCCAGGGAATTATGTGGCAGATGGTCTGGTTTGTTTTAAAATGGATATAGGGCTCAGAGATGGTCCTGAATTGACTGTAGAGGAAATGAAACCCCCACTGCAGAAGCTGAGCTACACTGCAGGGACAGTGACACTGTCCCATGCTGTCCTGCTTTGCTCCTGATTTGAAGAGAAGCCCTTGCAGTCCAGTCTTTCTGACAAGCCAGCCTTTGCCCTCTGCACTGAACCTGCTATGTGCTGTCAAATGATGACTGTTACTTGCCAACCAGCCTGTATCTGTGCAGGGTATGCGGAACAGGCTTATGGTCAGTGTCAGCACAGACGCTACTTGCTGAGACCATGCCCTGGGGAAAGCTTTCATAGGTATTGCCAGCATCTTGAAACATTCACTCTCCACAGTAAAGTTTTTAATGAGGGAACATTTGACAAAAACTATACAACGCAGGGGTATGATAAACTACTTTTGTTACGAGTTAGGGATGACTGCACATGTAACAAGTGGCAGAGCGAAGCAGAGCCATAAGTCAGTTATGCATGGCCATCCCTAACGATAGAGAATAAATTGTTTATTCCAACCCTCCTGTGTTGTATGTTATATCACAATCAACTCCCCGTGTATTGTAAAATTCAGAATGCCCTTGCAAGGTTTACTTGATAAAGGAGTTTATTTTGATTTTCATCTTTCATCTGTAAAATTCCCTTCTAACTCCAAAGCACTGTGAAAAACCAATGAATGGGCAAGACTCAATAGCTAAGGTGAAGAATGAAATGTCAGATGTAACTCCGAGTTTCCAGACTTTGGCAGCTGCAACTATCCTTAACATTACTTTTTCAGCTAAACAAGCAGAGAAGCTCCTGCTTCTTGAGAAGGAGCAGCACTGCTATATGGGAATGTTTCAAAAGTATTTAGTATTTTCACACATTTAAAATGGGAAGCAGCATGAGCAGAAATCCTTAATGGAAATGTATAAAGGTAAGAGCCAGCATGGTCTCTACCAAAACCACAAGGACCTCTCACATGGCAAGGAAGAGATGGGTTCTTTTATTCAAAGTATCTATTTCATCTATACTGAGAGCTTTTCCAGTGAATCAAATATACGATGCAGTGACTAAAGATACACATGTCTTAAACTGATCTGTTTTCCTGGACTCAATTCAGCTTTTCAGGTTTTGGTCTGAATCACTACATTTTAGGTTTCACCAAAAAATTGTCTTTATTACATTGTATTTGTGCTTCACATTGTACTGAGTAGTGCTGTTAAGATCTCAAAATACATTCTAAAATACAAAAGACATGGAAATGATCATTGCTTTTCCAAATAGTAGTAAAAACACAATTCAGTGAAATCTGGCAAAGGTAGGATTAAAAAACACATCTAATATCTTAGCAAGATAAACTTTCTCCCCTTTTTGCCTTATGGCATATTTGCTATTCGGCTGAGTATGAAACACTCTTATCATAGTCCTCATTTCACAATGCAGCTACACACTGAAGTTCACAGTGTCTCTAGAAAGGCTGTCATGATCATCTTGTGTTTAATTAACAGTACTGGGTCCTGGTCAACAGTAATATTAACCATGCCCAGGCAGTCTGATGACAGGGAAGAAGCTGATATATATTTATATATTTATCTTATCCCAAAAGCATTCCTTGTACCTAAAGTTCCAAACTCTAGTTCTTCTTGTTGTTATTCTGCACACATTTGGCAATTTCTGTTCTGCAAAGATTTTAAAACACTTAATTCACTTTAATTAAGTTCCTGGATACCCCATGTGGTGTGAAATCTATTTTGTCTACTCACAAGACTGGAAATTAAAGTGTATTTTGAAGGCAATATTTTCAAACTCTTATCATTTCCTTCAGACACACAAAGCTAGGAAATGGAGATCTCATAAAACTGGCTTCATTCTCAGAGTGTTGAGTATCTGAATCCTACTCACTTCTCAAGCAGCAGCACATGCACCTGCTCTAAAACTTAGGTCTCTTGCTCATAGTCTAAATTAACCACGAATACACAGGGCAAAATGCTAAGCCCAAGAGAGTTTAGTGACTCACAAGAAAGACAGTAACAGAGCTCAATACTCCTGACAACCACTCCCATTCAAAGCTCTTTTGCAACCTTGACAGCCTCATGTTAATGTAAAACGCATGAATGAGAAATACTCTTCTTGTACATTGTTTTCTTTATTAGCATATCCATCAATCTTGTGCGATGGTTTTGCCTTATCTAGGCCTGTAGCAGAAGTTCATTCTACCAGAGCTGGCAAGAAAACAAGCCCCAACAACAAGAAGTTTGCTCCAGGCTCTTCTAGTTTTTAAACAATGCAGTAAGCAAAGAAAAGATCACAATGGTGAAGTGGTAATCCTGTGGTTCTTAAGGTATTTGGTGTAGTGTTACATACAGGAAAGAAAAGCATCTTAGCCACACCAGTGATCACGGCAATCAAGGACAGAAAAAAACAGAAAGACCTTAACGACTAGAGTTCCCTCTTAACTCAGGGCTATAAAATAAGCAAAAATCGGGACTATTAATTCTTTTCTAAGGGAAGCTATCACCATAGCTTTGAGTATGGAACAAGGCAGGTGGTTCTTTAGACCAGGGACCTCAGACACATGATGCTCGCTCCTGCTCAAGCACTGACCTTAAACACAGCAGAGCCAAACCCAGCTTCAGCTATTTGCTTACTGAACTCAGGTGCAAACAAAGCCAGCTCAGATCCAGCAAGGGCAAGTGAATGGAGAGGGAATTTTACTTACATCCACAAATCTCATTATATCAAAGGAGCTGAGTAACTGGAAGCTAACACATAGTGATACTGCCAACAGAACAAGTAGTAACCTCAGAAAAAGTGTACTAACCTGCAGTGGGAGCAAAATATTGCAGTGAGGTTTAGGTACCAACCTCAAGGTAAAGAGATAAATATACTGCCCCAATCATCATTTCAGTTACAGACCTTTTGTTCGATAACTTAAAGATAACTTAAATCTAATCTTCAGGAGACCTGGATGGTCCTTTGCAACCTTTTTCTTCTTCAAAGGTATCTGAAAGAGTGTCTCATGAAAATGTAAAAGAGAGCCTAGCTGCAGTCTGCAAACCTGAAGTGATGCTGCAGGCATCCATTTGCCTGTGACTGAAGGAACTGTTTCCACAGAATTACAGAATGCTAAGGGTTGGAAGTGACCTCTTAAGATCGAGTCACCCCCCTGCCTGAGCAAGTCACACAGGAACACATCCAGATGGGCTTTGAATGTCTCCAAAAGAGACTCCACAACCTCTCAGGGCAGCCTGCTCCACAACTCTGTCACCCTCAAAGTGAAAAAGTTTTTCCTTATGTTCATATGGAACCTCCTCTGCTCCAGCTTGCTCTCATTTTCTAATCACTGGACACCAACGAGCAGAGCCTGGCTCCATCCTTCCAACACTGCCCTGCACATCTTTATAAACATGAAAGAGGTCACCTCTCAGATTCCTCCAAGCTAAGGAGATGAACTCCTTCAACCTTTCCTCATTTGGAATATGTTCCACTCCCTCTATCACCTCTGTGGCTCTGCACTGAACCCTCTTTTTGCCACCACAGAATATGTGATGAGATCTCTGACAATTATCTTCCCTGCTCCTGGATAGGCATTTCAGTGCAACAAAAGTGTCATATGAAAACTGCTTATTTCAGTGGATTTTGGCTTCCACAGCTGACTGCAAAGATAGCCATGATTAGCAACACATGTCTAATGGAGAGAAAATATCATTATCCAGCAGTTTAACTATGAACTTGATGAAAGCTGCAAGATAAAAATGTAGAATTTATTTTGGACAGAGAAATTCACAGGGTTTTGTTATCACATAAAATGAATTAATGAACATCACAACCTACAGGCAAAGAGGCAGCCAGAATCTATTCCTCACTTTGCAGCACTGCAAGGGGAAGGACCTAAGCACTTACAGACACCAAAGTCGTGCAGATCAGACTTCTGCTGGACCTCTGACCCACCAGGAATTAGATTTCTTCTTATTAGCAAAGTACAGACCTAAAAGAATACCTTGACTTTATCAAAACCCAAAGCATGCTAAGGTCTCGTTCAGATTATGACCAAGAAATTATTTAGTTCCTGGGTTCAAAATATGCTAAGTGCATAAATGCTGCTTTCTGAATGGATTTTTTTCTGATTTTCCCAAGGTACACTTGAAAGTATGTGAAAAACTTTCTATTAGTACTGTATCTGAAAACCAGCCTTATTATTCACTCCAGTGTCATGAAGATTCTAGTTTTCATCTTTTCATTCTCAAAGTGGGCAAGCTTAGCAGGAGGCCCTGAGTACAAGTTTTCATTGCAGCAGAGCTCAGTGTCGCGTTCAGTGATGCCCAAGAGACAACTGCTCTCCTGCTCACTTAATTCATGCTGCTGACCACGGACAGGTTGAAGTTCAGGAACAGAAATACTAAGTTGAGAATTATTTGCTGCAGACATTGATAGCTGATTTTGTCCTCAGAATCTACAAGGTGGTGCTTGTTTGTTATGTTTTGTTTGGTTGTTTTATGTCAAATAGCTGGTTTGTTTGGTTGGTTTAATAAATGCACAGAAAAAGGAGAGTCACTGTTTGCTTCAACAACAAGTATCTATTCAAAAAGCAAAAGCGTAAGGGTAAACAAGTCTTCTGTCTGACAGGCCACACTTAACTGCTGCAAAATTACCTGTTACAGCTTTTTTTCTACAGCTGTGAGACAGTTTTCCATCTCCTGTATTAAAATATCTTAAAATCTGCTTGGAGCTCCCAACATTCTGGTTCTCTTCATGAATCAAACCCCACTGCCATCACTAGTTTATAACAGTCTCTAAGTAAATCTTGAAGAATTAGGGAATACTTTCAGCTGGAAGATATTTAAAGTAAATGTCCCTTCCTCTGCAAACTAATAGGCAGCTTCGGGGTGGGTGACCATTTTGGATGAGTGGCATCTACCATCAGCATCCCTTTGGGAGGAACACACAGGAATGTCCTTCTCATCTTTGTCTCCTTGTACTAGCAGATTATTCTTCATGTTGACAGGACACTGGTACAGTTCCCCAGGAAGCTGCTCAGTAGCTTTCCCATATGGAGTCCTGCCAAGGTTGCTGTGTTCATACACAACATTACTGCTCCTTATAGTCTGATAGGCTGTAAGAAACGTGCTGCCTTGACGAGATCATCAATAGTACCTCTATAAAGGAAATACCTACAGAAATATCTGCATACAAGTCTTTAAATTCACCAAAATCTGAGTGCTAAAGATACTTAGTAGCCACAAAGGGAGTATCTGAAGCACTGTGAGGGATTTGAATCAAAGGGACGTTACTAGCAAAGCTTGTATTGGTAAATAAGTAACAAAACCTCCTGTGTCTGAATCTTATTGGCAAAACTAAGCCAAAAAATGACCTTCCATATTGCTAGAAGTTCTGAAATACCTTAAAGAAGCTCCCTTGATCCTGAACAGGTTTCAGAAGAAAATGAAAGACAGCATCGCATACCACAGCTAGGTTTTGGTTTAGGCACAGCAGGTAAAATGGCAATGTTTATAGAATGCTTCAGGGTACTTCAATCTACATTTTTGCTGTAACAAACTTCCATCAATTCTCTTCTTTTTTTTTTTTTTGTCTTTTTGCCTTTCAGCCTGTGAAAACCCAAGCAGGTGCTCTTTGTGTATGATTCCATACCAGATGCCCACGATGACAGGAGGTCTCTGTATCAGGGGCTAGGTTCTCCCCAGCTGAGGTTCCTTCTCCTTAGGAAGCCAAGGAGAAGAAACACAATTTGCTGCTGTTTCACCCAGGCTATGGCTGGTTACTTTTCCACTGCCTTGCCCCCCAACCCTCCCCTTTCTGAAAGGAAGCAGCAGTCAGGGAAGGCAGAAAGAACCAACTGCGGCACCAACTTCTATTTACTTCCAGCTTCACTGCAAACCGTTTGCTTCCATTGAATTTGGCAGCTGATAATATTTGCTCAAAGTTTATTGTCTGCTTTCCAAGAATACAGCAAGAAGTGTTGAGTACTAAGTACCAGGCATGACAGTCTCTACAGAAAATTTCAGGAAGGCAACAAACACAACTAATTATGCCAGGAAGTATCTACTAATACACTGCAATTTCCCATATCCTTTAACTCGTTTAGATAGCCCTTTGGTAAACCCAGAACACCAGACTGGATCTGTTTCAACACAACAAACAACAGAGATGCTTAGAGAGCAGTAGAGTCCAGCTGAAAACTTCCATTCAGGATTCCTATTAACTCCCTGCTTGGCCTTTTCAGGCCATACTGTGCAAGGGATAATAACAAATGTTGCTCTGATGGAGAAAACTGCTCTGGTTTTTGAAATGGGAGTTGTTTGAGGAGATGAAATGGTGTTTTTACAGCTTAGGAGGATTTTTTCCATGAGGTGAGTTTAACAGAATCAAAGCCCTTTTCCTGGCAAACTATTTTCTGTTGATTTTTGTGTTCTGCATTTGCTCTCCTCACTCTCCTTGCCCCCAAGGCTCGCTGTACTTTCTCTTCAAGTACAAATCCAAACAGTTACACTGTCACAGCTCTGTTCCATTTAATGCACAGCAGTTACAGACTCAGAGCCTCCATATTCTTCTGCCGTAAGGAAAAAAACCTACAGTGACTCCAGGGCATTATGTGCCTTCAAAGGCCCTCTCCTTCCTACCTCCTCCTCACTTGAAAGGGTTGCACAACAGGCAAAGAATGAACGCAAAAGCCTCAGACAGACAACAAAGGCAGCCAAGTGTGATGCTCACCACGAACTTACAGAACTCCATTTGTAAAAGGTATACCTTAAATATAAACCCTACCAGGAGGACTCTGAGAGGAAATTTCCTTATCTAGGAGGCTTTGCACAACTAGTGAGCGACCTTCCTGCCTGACAGTAAAGTCCTAGATCACGTTTCCAAAGCACAGATAAGATCAACACAGGAGCTCAGGGCAGACAACTTCACTCGTAGGGACCTCCAAGACTCGTAAAGGAGCTGCACAGGCTGTTGTAGGGGGTGGAAAGGAGCACTTTTGCTGATGTACAGCAATTGAGGAGGACATTCTCATTTTCCCAAATACTTGCCCTCAGTTTGAGCATCTTAAGAATTGTTTAGTTTTAAATGTAATTTTCCCTCCAGAACAAGGAAGTCTGCAATCCAGTGAAAGGTTTTGGCTCACAGAAGAAGCTCAGAGATGCAAATACCTGAAACTGCTTCAAGTACTGAGAGGGGTGTGGTGAAGAACAACTGAGGAACAGCACAGGCCCAGCCAGCTGCAGCAGCCTCTGAAGATACAAGCTGAGAGGTCTGGAGAAATTGGCAATGGTGTGTGTGAGATAGGCACCTTGATGGAAAGGGCCTTGAGAGGCCAGGAGCCATGGTAGAAGAGGATTTCAGAGAACAGACAAGCAAAAGTGAAGAACTAGTAGGTTGGATCTAGGGAGACCCTACCTGACACAGTTGCTTGGGAGCAAGGAGGAACCCATGAGGCAACCTGGTAAAGGAAACTGAGTAATTTGGATGCGCAAAAGCTTTGGAAAAGGGGAGTTTGAGAAGCTTAAGTTCTGCAGCAAGAGGGGGCAGGAGGTGGGGAAGGTGCTGGAGGCATTAGGGCTGTGTGTTGCCTAAGGACGTACATGAGGAGGGGCTGGCAGTTCCCAACTAGTCCCCCTGATCAGGACACTGGCTGGCAGGGGAAGCGGAGTACCTGCACCTGGTATTTGGCACTCCTTTGCCTACAGCTGTTGTACAGATGGTTGCTTCTAAGAAAGCCCATTAAATGCTCTTCATAAATTACATTTCTCCTAACAAATACTACTGCTGGGCCAAGAAACTGGCTGTCACCTTTGCTGCTGTGGCTCTCAAAGATTTCACCAGCCAGGACATATGTGTCTTTAAGGAGGCTCCCACCAACTTTCCTGACCCGCAGCAGTCTTTTTAGGTCAAGGATGCTGACTCTGACTGTACCCTGAGGTCCATACTTCCCTCCCACCTGGCCATTGCACATCATATAATTGACCAGGTTGGAACAGACCTCCAAGATCATCTAGACCAACCTAGCACCCACCCCTGTCCAATCAACTACACCATGGCACTAAATGCCTCATCCAGTCTTTGCTTCAACACCTCCAGGGATGGCAACTCCACTACCTCCCTGGGCAGCCCATTCCAATGCCAGTCACTCTCTCTACCAACAACTTCCTCCTAACATCCAGCCTAGACCTCCCCTGGCACAAATTGAGGCTGTGTCCCCATGTTCTGTTGCTGGTTGCATGGGAGAAGAGATCAACCCCACCTGGCTACAGCCTCCCTTCAGGTAGTTGTAGACAGCAATGAGGTCTGCCCTGAGCCTCCTCTTCTGCAGGCTGCACACCCCACAGCCTCTAATGTGTCAGTCTCCCTTCCACAAATCAGCTGAGGGTGTCCTAGCACAGGTATAATTTCCTAATATGTAATCAAGCACACAAGATGTGATCCAAAGCCCACTAGAACAAACTGGTAAAGCCTCACATTCACTTCATCCACAATTCAATGCCAATCACAGAACTTTAGAGGCCAGAAGGGGCTTCCAGAGATTGAGTCTAACCCCCCTGCCACGGCAGGATCCCTTAAGGTAGTTGGCTCAGGAACACATCCAGGCAGGTTTTGAAAGTCTCCATAGAAGGAGACTCCACAACCTCTCTGGGGAGCCTGTTCCAGTGCTCTGTGACCCTCACTGTAAAGAATTTTCTCCTCATGTTGAGGTGAAACCTTCTATGTTCCAGTTTGTGGCTGTTGCTCCTTTATTGCTGCTGACCAGTGAAAAGAGATTGGCCCCAGCCAATTGACACCCACCCCGTAGATATTTGCATACATTGATAAGATCTCTCAGACTAATCAGTCTCAGGTTCTCAGTCACTCTTTATAGGGGAGATGCTTAAGTCCCCCAGTCATCCTCGTGGCTCTCCACTGGACTCATTCCAGAAGGCCCAAGGTGCCCAAAACTGGACACAGTATTCCAGGTGTGGTCTTACCAGGACAGAGTAGAGGGGGAGAAGAACTTCCCTAGCCCTGCTGGCCACACTCTTCCTGATGCACCCCAGGATGCCATTGGCTCTCCTGGCTACAAGAGCACATTGCAGGCCCATGCTGTCCATCAGCACTCAAAGCCCTTTGTCCACAGAGCTGCTTTCCAGCAGGGCAGCCCCAACCTGTACTACTACCTGTTGTTATTCCTCCCCAGATGCGGGACCCTACACTTGTCCTTAATGAACTTCACACGGTTTGCCTTTACCCAGCTCTCAGCCTGTCCAGATCTGGTTGGATGGCAGAACAACCTGACAGCTGTCAGCCACCCCTACCCCCCTCCCCAGTTTTGTATCATCAGGGAACTTGCTGAGGGTACACTCAATGCCCTCATCTAGGTTGTTGATAAAGACATCGAATAAAAATGGACCCAGTACTGATCCCTGGGGAACACCACTGGCTAGAGGCCTCCAACTTGATTCTATGCCATTGATGACAACTCTCTGAACTCTGTTGTGGAGCCAGTTTTCAATCCACCTCACAGACCAGGCATCTATACCACAACTCCTGAGCTTATCTATAAGGATGTTGTGGAAGGCAGTATCAAAAGCCTTGCTGAAGTCAAGGTAGATGACATCCACAACCCTTCCTTCATCTATCCATTTGGTCACAGTATCATAGAAGGCTATCAGGTTAGTCAAACAAGAGCTTCCCTTGGTAAATCCATGCTGGCTACGCCTGATAACTCTCTTTTCTTCCATGTGGTTAGAGATGAACTCCAGAATGAGCTGCTCCATCACCTTTCCAGGGATGGAGGCGAGGCTCACTGGTCTGTCATTTCCTGGGTCTTCCTTCTTGCCTTTTCTGAAGACTGGAATGACACCTTAACAATTCACATACATTTTAAGGACTTTTATCTGGATGTTAATTTGGGGTCTGGAATATTTCTCACTTGCAATTAACCATGATTACAAATATTAGTAAAAAAATAATAACCTCAGTACTGATGTTGGGATCACAAAGGGACAGGCAGATGGCTGCTACGGGAAACACACAACCACCTAGCTCAGTGAAAAACAAGAACACTTTTTACAAACACCAAACATGCCCTACTGAGATCCTACAGAATGGAAGTCAAACTGAACTAGAGTCTGCAAAACTTGTAGACAAACAGCATATTCAAAGGGGAATTGTTTAATTGCTAAGGGATGTAACCACTGTCTTCAAATGTTTAACCTCCTCTGCAGAAAGGAAAACAGACTGGATACATATATATGTCTTCCACACAAATGCTACTGTCTCATGCTGTTCAGTGCTTTACATTCACCTTCCTCACCAACAATTACCACCTTACTACTGAGTGAAAAGTGGTCACAGCAGCTCCATCACATGCCACTCTGTAATTTGCTGTCACTTGCAGTAATATTACCCTGCACCAAACCGTCTGGACAACACCCTCTCCCTGCTGAAATCGAAGCAAAATAAAAACCTCTACAACTAGCTTCTCCAGGACCAAAACGTGCACTTCTAATCTCCCCAAGGTCTAGCAGTGCAGGAAACAAAAGTGCAGAAAAAGAGCTGAGTCTATACATGATGGGACTTTGCTGAACACAGAAAGCAGCACAGTCAGGCTTGGCCTGCTTATCTCTTTGTCTTTTGATGTTCCTCCTTTCTCTTCTACACTTTCATTCCATATTTCTTGTCTATGGCTTTTCCCATCTCAGATCAGGTGGCTGATCTTCATCAGCTTTTCCTCCCCCGCATCTGAAACAGCTCTTCCAGAAACTGACACACTGAGCTGTTATTAACAAGGGCTGCTGTTTCTGTTAAGAATTAGTTTTCTTCCTTTTGTATCATTCTCCCTCTTCTTTTAATTTTCCAGAGTCTTTGTTTGGTTTGTCTTGTTTGTCTCCTTTCCTGCCTGGTATCCTATTCATTCTATCTTCAAAACTATTCTTTGCTCCCCTTTTCCTTCATCTGTACCTTGCAGTTTCTACTACCTATGTTCCACTCCTCCCCTGGGATATCTCAATTCCTCTCATGTCCTGTATTTTGCCCTTTCTCCTGGCTTCACTTCCCTCTGCCATCAGGTGCCTGATGCAGCTGTACTAACTGCTACTCTGCCTGCAAACCCTGGAGGACCTGACCAGCCCCAACACACATTGATGTCAAGATAAGCTATTCTGCAGCAAACAAACTACTTCCCAGCCAGCCTACCTCCTCATGTCTGACTTCTGGAGCAGAAGTCATTGTAAATAGTTACAGCAGAGCAAAACAAGAAAATTATGGCAATGCTCTATAAAAAAAGGCAACAATATTTAGGTAAAACATTTAATAATAGGCCTGTAATTTAAATATATTTTCTATAATGCTCCATTCACCACCTACAGCTGCATTGTACATTAGCACAAGCAAAATTAAAGTTTAAAGAGAGGTGTTCCATAGCATCAAAGTGGTTTTAAGCATTTTCATTGTTTCAAGTAAACATGGAAGCAATAATAATTCTCACCAGCTCACTCATCTCTAAAAGTGAAATTCTTTCCAGCAACATGGTAATGCTCTAACCCAGAACTTTGCACAAATTGAAAACACATCCCTTGTACTATATAAAATATAGGAGATTACGCTACAGCACAGAGACATTTTAATCAACTCAGTACTCAGCCAAGTCCCAGGAGTCAAATAAATCACAGGAAGATGAACACTCCCCTATCTAAATGTGCTTTCTTCCCAGAACTACAGAAGACATGACACAGCACAGAAGGGACAAACATCACTTTAGCCTAACGTTCATGGGCCACCTATGGGTCCAACCCAGTCCATGCTGAAATCAGATGGGATTTTTCCTACTGATGCCAAAGCCAACTGAGCCTCGAGAGGCTTTAATAGCAGCTTGCATGCTGAGGCCCTGCTGTAGGTGAGGATCACAGAGGCCCAGAAAGCTCCATCACTAACCTGAAGACAACAGAATTACTAACTTTGCTTGGAGTTAAGCACTGATGAAATGCCATCCAGCTCACAGCCAAAACACCCATCCAGCCTGCAAAAGCCCTAAGCCCGGAGCGTGGCTAGGTTCACAAGTCAGGAATGTCACTCCTCAACTTTTCAAAAGATGATCATTTTAGTTGCTGTACTTTGAAAAATAATTTCACAAAAATGCATGAGGGTGTTCAACTGTTACCTTCTCTCAGGAAATTTCATGGGAAAAAATAATAATAAATTAGCTCTCCCTGCAGGCAAACAGCATTTTTCAGTGCAGCACCAAACACGACCCAGGTATCTGCCAGCCCTGGCATCACCTGCACTGCAGGATCTGCATTTGTGGCACAAACTTTATAAATCGCTCTGCTCACAGTGCACAGACTGGCTCTTGTGATCCAAAAATTGCCTTCCTCCAGCCTTGACAACAGCAAAAGTCTTGTGTGGGTCCGAAAAGCAAGCAGGAGGAAGTTCTTCACCATGAGAGTGGTGAGACCCTGCAATGGGTTGCCCAGGGAGGTGGCTGAGGCCCCGTTCCTGGAGCTGTTTAAGGCCAGGCTGGATGGGGCTCTGGGCAGCCTGATCTAGGGTTGAGTGTCCCTGCCCATGGCAGGGGGCTTGGAACTAGACCATCCTTGCAGTCCCTTCCAACCCTGACTGATTCTATGATTCTAGGTGTGATTTACCATATAAAGAAGTATCTTCAAAGAAACAATCAGTGCTACTTTTAGTTATATTTCACTGGAGAATCACAGCCTTTGGAATTTCCATTATACAGGTTTAGATCAAGAAACGTAAGCAACTCCAATTCCAAAGTACTCCAAAGTGGCAAAGCACATAGGGGTACTTACATATGTAAATATACCTGGTTTTTTTTTTAAGTAGCATGCCACAAAAAAAAAAAAAAATTATGTTCTCTTCCAAAATAATCATATTTTTAAAAGTTATTGGCAAGTTTTAATTCTGAGAGCACTTCTTTATTCTATATGCAGGTAAGCAGATAGTTAAGGTACTGTGCTGCCTGCATTCCTCACCAGCCCTGACTAAACTGTGCAGTAGGTGTTATCCTGCAGCACAGTCAATCTCTTTCTAAAGACATATGAGTATTTTGTGAATGGCCTTTCATTAAGCTTTAAATTCCAAATGACCAAGGTCACCATCACTCACAGAAAAGGTGATCAGTTTTAAAGTCCTTTTCTGTGTAATAACTTTCCTCTACTCACACACATACTTCACTGGTAGTGACTTGCAAGATTACCTTCTTCAAATTACTAACTTAAGGAAGTCTTTGTAGATTTTCCTCCTTAAAATTTAATTCAACGAGTGTCAACTTCATCAACCTGTAAGTAAGAGGAAGGACAAGTCTAGAAATGTCTATTCCCCTGTTTAAGAAAGTGTTTGTACACATAGGCAGCCTGAAGACACCTTAGAGTAGGATTCAAGGATGGGCCTTTGTGGCTTTTTTGAGTTCCCAGGAATATTATCCAAGACCAAAACCAAAAATATATCCATTGCATCCTGTATCTCAGAGCATTTCAAAACCTCCAGTGTTCTAACATTTTGAGTAAGTTCTAATGCCTTCTCTTCTTTATAAAATAAAAGCCTAAATGTTTTTCTGTTCCAATTTTACCACCGCCAAAGAACCCAATCAAGAGAAGCTACTTATGATGCTGTCACCAAACAGCAAAGGTATGCTAAGGGTCTCCAAAATCCCACTGTCTGCAAAGATGTGAAGTCCTAACACAAACTAAAAAATGTGGTATTTGTGGTGTTTGGAGCCCCCCGTAAGTCATTAAGCACAACTCAGAATGTAATCTAAGTTTACTTAAAGCATGATCCTTTTGTGTGCGTTCTGGCTTACAGGGAAAGGCTGCTCCCAGCACCTGGGGTATCAGATTCCTGCAGCATCCATGACACTTGTAAACATTCAGTGGTCAGAACACCACTACATATCCTTCAAATGACATGGACCAGTGAAGCTGGAAGGTATCTTCACTGAACCAAGCCGGCTGGTATCTCAGCAATCCACCAGGACCTGAGCCTCGGCATGCCCCCAGTGGCGTGCAGAATCCCATCTGGGAAGAAGGCAGTGGAGTTTGCGGTTGTTTTTTTTTAAGTCAACAAGTTCTGAATATCGAAATGCAAAAGGGTACACACCAGCTACAACAGCAACATCTCAACAATCTTTTACACTGCAAAGTGCTTGTATGTTTTTTTTCCCCCGGAGTGAGAAGCAGCTGGACAGCAAAGTGATAAGCACCACAAAACACAAACACGGAGCAAGCTACCCAGAGATAATAAAAGAAGGCACAGCATTTCCAAAGTTAAATCATCAGGGTACCTATTACATGAAGACATGAAGAATCTTCTGCATTAATGCTGAGAGTATTATCTACAATATTTAATAATCTACTAGTTTTTCTTGTTGCTGTGAGGTTATTATTAATATCGACCTATTAGTTAAAAAGTGGAATAATAGAAAGTGTGCTTTGGTTTCTGCACTACCATGCCACTGTGTTGGGAGATGGCATTATCATTCCATCTTTGAATGAAATGAAGTATAAACACTTTAAAAGGAGAAAAATAAACATCCCCTTCATTCTGGATGCATTTCTTGCTTGTTAAACTACATGCTGTGCTTTCAGTTCCTAATACCAACCTCACGTTGTCAGTCTTTGACATCATGATTCACCTTACTGAATAAAAATAACATGTCCTAGAAAGAAAAACAGTGGTCCCAAGTTTCCACACACAAGATGGACACCACCCAAACACCAGCAACAGCAAGGTGTGCACTGATAACGCGGTTATTGATGACAATAAATTAGATTTAGGACTGTGCTATTACAGCTTTGAACACCCTGAAGACTCAACTCCTTGCTAAGAAGCGACATTGTAGGGGAAAAAAATAAATAAATACGGTCTGTAATCAATAATTACAACAGGTTCCCAAGGCACGGGCTCCCACACGCACCGAGAAGCCTCACGTTAGTGCCAGGGACCGGGCACGACGGCTGAGGGAGCGGCGACCGCCGCCAGCACGCTGGGCAGCGGGCAGCCGAAGGGCCCGGGAGAACGAGGGACTCAGCCCATGCGCAGCCACCTGAGGCCGCCCGCCCCGCCGGCCGCCTCCCAGAAGACCTCCAGCACTCAAACGCGGCCTCGCCCCGCGGCTGCCCTGCCGTGGGTCCTGCCCCCCACGCCCAGCGCCGCGGGGTCGCCTCCGCGCCCCTGTCCGGGCCAGCTGTTTACCGGACGGCCTCTGCCCGGGGCCGAAGGGCGAGAGAGCGGTCACAAGGGTACCAACTGCCACCTCCCCTCGCCACCTCCCTCAACGGGCCGAGGGGAGGAGACGAAAAGTTTGGCGGGGCTGGGGGCAGGCAGCTCGGCTCCGCCGCCGCCCTTCAGCCACCACCGCGGGCAGGCTTCTGCCGCCCTGCCCCACCGGAGGGCGCCCGGCCCGGCCTCAGCGGGGTCTCTGCTGCCGCCTCGGCCCCACGCCCTGCGGGGACTCCCCGCTGCTCCCAACCTCCTGCGGTCAAGAACTGCCATGGGAATGCCCGTGAGGGAAGCCTCCCCCGCGCCACGCTGCCCCCCTCACCTGCTGGCCAGGCTCTGCCGGCAGTGCTGCCTGAAGGGCATCAGGTGGTAGTTCATGGCGTCCAACAGCAGCTTCTGGCAGACGGGGTCGGTGCGCATGAAATCCACCGACTGGACCCGCTCCACCAGCTCCGGCGCGGGGATGAGGGCGAAGCGGAGGCGCTTCATGAGGTCTGGGGCGTACTGCATGCGAGTCTCCCGATCGTGCTCCAGCCAGAGCACGGACATCTGAAAAAGCGCCAGCTCCGACTCGACGGGGGGGGGCAGCGAGTCGAGCAGGGCGCGCATCTCCTCGAAGTTGAGCAGCAGCACGTCCTCCACCAGGTACTTGTTGGCCAGCTTCTTGGTCTCCTCCAGGCCGTGCAGGGCGGCGATCTTACACACCTGCTTGTAGTTCTGGACCGAGATCTGGTCGTTGAGGAACTGCACGCAGAGCTTGGTGACCTGCGGGATGTGTAGAATCTTGCTGACCGACAGCACCTCCTCCACCGTGTCCAGCGAGAGGGTCACGTTGGCCGTGTACAGGTACTCCAGCACTAGCCGCAGCCCGATGGACGAGCAGCCTTGCAGCACCAGGTTGTTGATGGCCCGCGGGCTGGCCAGCAGCTTGTCCTCTGGGGAGGAGGAAGGGGTGCCGGGCTCCTCCTGCGGCTGTGGCGGCGGCGGCTCCTTCGGCGGGCCCCCCAACCCGTCCTGAGCGCCGGGCCCCAGCCCTAGGGCGTGGGGGTGCCCTCCGCTCCCGCCGCCGCTGGAGAAGAGGGATCGGAAGTACTGGGAGCAGGAGGCCAGCACCGCTTTGTGGCAGTGGAACTGCTGGCCCTGGGCCGTCAGGGTCACGTCGCAGAAGAGCTGCTTTCTCCACAGCAGGTTGAGGCCGTGCAGCAGGTTGTCGCTGTGGCTGGGGTCGAAGGTGGAGGTCCTGTCCCCGGATCTGGACATGGCGAGCGGCCTCCGACACACCTGCCTTTTAAACCCTCCTCCAACCTGGGCAGAGGGGTGGGGAGGAGAGCGGGGTGGGGGACAGACGGGACGACACAACAATAAACACAGAGCTTTAGAGGCCCGGAGGGCGCATCCCGGCCGTGTGCACACCGGTGGCGGGGGGAGCAGTCGGGAGACGGACTCCCCTCTGCCCGCCAACACCGCCACCGCCACCCCCCACTCTGGGCATGGACAGTCTCGCTCGGAGGGACAGAAGCTTGGGAAGGCTTTCTCACCCCACACCGCCCCAAAATACACACGTTACCCCTTTCTCCTCCCTCCTCAGTGAAACCTAGGCTGCTCTCCAGGGGAGACGCAGTAAAGCTGGAGCCGTTTTCATAGCTGAGCCCCCTCAAAAAATAATTCCAACCAACCACTCAAGCAACCAAACGCACACAAAACCCGAGCCCCCACCCCCTGCTCCGCGATGCCCAGAGAAACTACGAAGTGGCTAAAACTCTGCCGGGAAGGCGAGCAGCTCTGCCCGCCACTAGCCCCCCGACCCCCTCCGCCCGCTTTGGCAACTCGGCGGTGCCGGGACCCGCTCACTGCCTAGAGCCGGGTGGGTGGCAGGACAGAGGCGGGGGCCTCGGCCCTGGCTGGCACCGAAGTTAAACCTCCCCCTTCTCCGACCCGGCGGCGCGGGGGTGTTGCAATACTTCGCACCCCGGAGAAGGAGGGGGGAAAGCGGCAGCCCCAGGCCCGGTGAGGGGCTGCCCGCCGCTGTCCTGCCCGGCTTGCTTCTCCTCGCAGCAGACGGCGCCGCTGCCGTAACTCCGGTAACTACGTGAAGTTCAAGTTGGGGGAAGGACGGGGTAGGCGGGCGGGGGCGGCGGGAAGCCGGGCCCTGACCGGCGGTCCCTCGGTCCAGGCGGGCTTTGCCGCGGTACCTCTCCCTCTCCCGCCCTGCTCGCCTCGACCCTGTGCCCGGCTCAGAGATGGGGGGGAGGGGAGGGTGTCAGCGAGCAGTCCCGAGCTGCGGCCGCACCTGCGGGGGCTGCGCAGCCACCGACCCGCGCTGGCCGCATCCCGCCCCGCCGAGCGCCGCCGCCGCTGCTGCTCTTCCTCCTCCTCCTCCTCCCCAGCGGGATCCCGCCGAGACCTGCTCCTGCCATTGCAGCGCGTTCAGTCACTCCTCGCCAGTGCTGGGTTTCCTCTGCCTCCCTTCACCCCCACCCCCCCCACCCCCGCCCCATTTATCGGCACAGCGAGGGGCTCCCTCCAGCCGCTTTCGCTGCCCCGCTCCGCGCCCCGCCGCCGGCTACAGAAACCTCCCGGAGCCTCTCCCTTTAAGTGGACCCGGTCAATCCCCCCCTCCCCACCGCACACACACATACATACATGCACACACATATCTATACACACACACTCCTCCTCTTTCTCCCTCCTCCTCTTTCTTCCTCGTTTTGCCCATTTCTCGCAATCGGAGTTTATTCTGCAAACGCGTTCGTTACACAACCACCACACCCCCCCCCCCGCACACTTCCAGCACACACCCGCACACACAGACACCCCTTTCCTCTCCCCCAACAACAAACAAATCAGGAGACACAAGAAAATGCACAGAGACGGTTAGACACAAGGCCAGAAACTTACCTGCTCCACAACCAGCTGCCAAAGTAAAGGTTCACTTAAGCTCCCCCCCAAAAAAAATCAATTGTCCTTCCTTTTTAAAGGTTTGCTCGCTCCTTCAAAAAAAAAAGGAGGAAAAAAAAAGAAAATAAAAAAAATAGAAAAGAAAGAAAGAAAGAAAAAAAAACCCAAAAACCTTCTGGTTCCCAACTCGGAGCAGTCACTCTTTACAATTTATTTTGTCGTACATCATTTGATCACCATGAATTAGCAACAGCAAGAAAATGTACGAGAGAGAGAGAAGGAGAGAGAGAGAGAAAGAGAGAGAGAGCGCAGAGCTTTCTGCAAGAGAAGAAGAAGAAAAAATGTACGTGTGACAAATTATGCTACCAAGAAACAACACATCATTATCCTTGGGCCTGGGGCTCAGTGAGTCGTAACGAGAGTAATAGGAAATCCACGGTTGGGGAGAGAAACGGTCGTGCATGGCCGGTGGAGAGAGACCATACAGGGGGATGGATGCTGGAGAGACTCGCAAAATTATGGCTCAAGGCTATTGTAAAAATTGTCGAGCGTAAATGACTGCGATTTCAAACATCTTTGGAAGAAAGAAGGGGAAAAAGCGAGCCCCCCCCCACCCCCCTTCTGCCTCCCTCCCTCTCGCTCTCCCTCTCTCTTCTCTCTCTCTATAAAGAACCGTCAAGTTTTAGTGCGCATTGCTAATTAGTCAATTTCTCTCTGCCTTCACAGGCTGGCGACTTTGCTGCTGAGCTGAAACTGCTAATTTCTGTGACCAGCTTTTTTCTTAGCTGTGATCTGGATGAATGAGTAGCTGTCTCACAGAGATGACAAAAATAAACTCTAATCCCCCCAAAAATTTCCACTACATCTTTCTCATGCATAGATTTATGATCTTCAAGCGCCCTATGCAATATGCAAACTTTTTATGTGTGAGTGTGTGTGTGTTGCTGGGGGGGGGGTAAGTCTGTTGTATTCAGGTTGCAGAGTATTTGTTTTTTTGTCTCTGCCTCCCCTTGCACCCCAGATATGATGGAAATAATGTCTAATTTCCCCACCCGATATATTGGCTGCCCCCCACCTTGCTTTGATAGGATGCATCCTCCTTCCTTGCAAGTATGATGGGGCTGGAGGAGAGAGAAAGTGAGGCTACTAAATGGTGTTAGTGGTAAAATTGTTCCCTTTCCATTTGTTCCCCTGCACTGTTCAAGATTTATGATCTTGTTTGAAGGCATATTTTCTCTATCGTTTTGTCTGGTTAGACAACCGTCTCTGAACTTCACTGTCAGCTCTTCAACAGATAAGGGTTCAGAAGTCACTCTTTTTCCTCTCTATTGGAAGATTAGCATATTGTCAGATTTGTCTTTTGGTTTTGAGACTTTGCAATGCAGAAGCCTGGAATCAAATGGCAGAAAGCAGCTGCTGTTTCACAAATGTAACCTTTCAACTTTCTGCCAGAGCTGATACCCTAGAAACATGCACAGCACAGCCCGTGGGTTGGGGCTCTGTTTTGGTTTCTGCTCCTTTGTAGTTGTAAGAAGCAGAGAGCATTCTCACTGTAGGCATTTTGGGCTTGTTCTTTCTGCCAAGGGGCATTTTGGTAGAGGACATGTTCTCCACACTTTATCCCATGATATATTGCACCCTCACATTTATAGCTCTGTTCTTCTGTTGTCAAACCTCCAATTGTCAAAGAAAAAAAAAAAAAAAGGTGGGATGTGTGCCCTTGACTAAAACACACATGAAAGGAGACTGGAGTGCTTACAGAAAGTTTTACCTGGTGTGAAAGCCATGAGCCCTATCCCCTTTCCAGATAATACCCAGGCTCCCATTAATTAAAATACACACCAGAAGAAGGACTTTCAATTCCAGGCCTCACGGTCTTTGTCTTTGACATGGCCAAGGATGCCAATACATTTACAGAGATGGAGTCAGATTGCTCAGGAACTGGAACTGAAAGGCAGTTTTGCTTTTATTTTCTGGTGACCTTAAAGAAGTTCTGCCATACCTTTCTGGTTTTCCTTGCCAGATAGCTCACTCCCTCCTCCTCCTCCTCCTCCTTTGGATGTCAGTTATTTCTGCAAGAAATTTCCAAGACAAATTGGGCAGATGGTGGTTTAGGGCATGGTATTCTTCCCAAAGGAATGACTTCATCATATGGTGCTCCTAAAACCATTTTCCTTGGTTTGTTCCCTGCTGACCATGATCAGGTGAAGAGAGACATGGCTTCTAAGGCTCCTCCATTTTGGTAGGAGCTGGTGTCTTCAGTGATGCGAGTTGTCTCCCACCTGTAGTAGATGGGAAGAGCAATTTTCATCTCATGCTTGTGCTGCTGAACTTTATTGCTGTCATGGCTGTAAGCAATCCCCACGGGGTTTTGTGTCAGTTTCCACTGACTGATGTGTCACATACTCTTATACCATTGTAAGCTGCCAAAATGTGCCTGTGCCAGCATGTAGCAAGCTTCTGGGACTAGCATACTGGTGTGTTTTGCTCATTAGTCAAAAGACCTGGTTAATATTTTTTGGACTTTGCTACACTAACTCAAGTTGAAATAAAGTTCAGCCTTACTTACATATCTAATCTGTGGTCACTTATGAATTACATTGGACAAATATTTCCAAAAGCCCCAAATATGGTATTTTCTAAATGCACCTGTACACTTTTAAAGGGAAGCTTCCAAATTTCTAAGTCACTTGAGTGCCTTTCGAAATTTTACACATTGTAGCTGTAGAGAATTAAAGTTCATCTCTTAGAGACAGCAGCTATCAGCAGAAACTACTGCCTGGTTTCTTTCTTCTACAGTTGGTCTTAGGCTTGCACCATGTAAAATTATCCTTTTTTTTTAATTTGGAAGAAAACTAGTTCTTGCCACTTGGTCTAAACAGGATTTCACATCTCTGTGAGTCTAAGACCATCACAGACTTCAGGAGAACCACTGACAGCGAAGAGTATCTCTCCCAAGGCACTGAACATTACTAACTCCTGAGCCTTCCCTGTCATGGCTATAGGGCTCTATCCCCAAGAAGGATTTCCAAAGAGCAGTGAGTAGTGCCCTATGCTTTCATCTCTTTGAAACCACAGGTTTGGAGATGTTATGCTATATTTGTCCTTCCTTCCTTCCATCCATGCAGACTCCTCAACTTACAGAAGCCTTGCAGTAGGAATGTCAATACTGCACAATGAAACAAATCACATCTTGCAAGTAAAGGAAGAAGTCCTCATGCAGAAGAGGTCTTCCTCAAGACATTATAGTTCATTGTTGTTAAGGTCCCAGGGAGCAAACTTGGTAAATAAGCAAGGTAAATACTTCTCAGAGCAATCATATGAAAGTGAACATTATTATCTGTGCTTGTAGTATGAAACCCATCTCTGCACAACTGTTTTGGGGAGGACTTTTTGCAGATTTTCTTGTTGCAATACACACTGGTATCCTGGACAGCTCAGAAATCAAGTTACATGCACAATATCTTAATTATTAAGCACAAAAATAAGTGTTAATTCTGAACACCTGCCTCTCTGTCATTGAGATTGCTGTCAGCTTCAGCTGGCTGCTGTTTGGAGTGCAGAAATTGCCTTTGTGCATGTTGCCTGCCTGTTGAAATCTCATCAGTCTGCATTTCTGCCACTGTTGAATTTCAAATGGTAGAACACCAGAGCCACCTGTATATGAGTGGGATCTCTCACCATGGAAAAATTACCCACCCTGAAGTTTCTGATGTGCAAGTTTGTAAGCTCACACCTCTGCAGGTAGACCTGGCATCTCAGGCACACTGTTGCTGGAGTACAGATAAACTACTCACTTCACCCATTGCCTGACAGCGTCAGTCTAGGGGTAGGGCAAGAAAGGAACATTTTAGGAGGTCGAGGAGGTGGCTGTTAGAGCTAGAGTCCACAGCTCTGGAGGTCTGGATTTCCACCACTGGCACACAGTGGTTGTACCTACACTGGCTTCCACACTTTGAGGTTAGGACCTGGGAACCATCCAAAGTTTCCAGGTGGTTTGTTTTAGCCTGAGGAGGCCTTTTCTCTGGAAAGTGAGGTGTTGCTGGCACTTCTGGGTTAACAGTTGGACTATGATTATGGAGGTCTTTTCCAACCTTAATGATTCTAGGATTGCAAGAAGCTAGGAAAGAGAGATATCTGAGACCAAAAGTTATCTTGGATCTAATATAGATGTAACAACCTTGACCCAGGTGCATCCTTTAATGTCTCTGTGCTTCAGTTAACAAATGCTAAAAAGGGTTTTCATTAGTGCAGTCCAAGGCTCTCTCAGCTTGTGGTCCATCAGCCCTGCTGAGCACATCTGCCCAGCTCCACCCCCAGCTGGGTATTTCTGCATGTTTACTTCCTATGCCAGTGGCTGTCACAACTGTGTGGCTCTAGAGACTGGCACAACTGGCCCCAGAGGTGTCACAGGCATCTTGATCACCTGCATTGTGTCCTGGTTAATCTGTGCTTGCCTAGTGCTTTGAGATGCCTCCAGGAATACTGCCTGGTTTTATTTATACACACAGACATATCCTGAGGTATTGTTTCTATGCCTGTATACAGAACAGAAAGTTTTCTGTAACAGTTACAATACAATTCAGGATTCACTTTGGCCCTGCTTAGGCAAAGCTCTGGTGGGGAGAACTAGATGATGATAACCAGGACCCTAAAAGCAACCAAAGACAAACTTCCTCCTCTCCCAGTCCCCAGAAAAGCAACAGGGGAAACTACATAAAACCCAAAAATGCCATTGACTGCAATGCTGTGCAATTGAGATAGCATAAATAAAGTTTTTAGGAAACCAGTAGCTTCTGCAAAGTCTAAGGTATTGCCTCTGAAAGAGTTATTAAAATAACTTGCAGGGGGCAGAACTCAGAACTGTTAAAAGAAGCAGCTAAGCTTGGGGAAAATGCAATCTAAAAGCAAGGTGGATTAAGCAAATCCTTCTGTACAGAATCACGCTACAACTAGGAACCCTCTAACCATCACTCGGAAAAGCTTATGCTCTGGGACTCGATTTTCAGGCACATAATACAAGCTTTAGTGATTGTGTCTGCACTGTACTCCCAATTAAGGGATACTCTCTTGTGCTTAAGTCCATTTCTGTTCAGGAAAGCATTTAAGCATTTCTCAAAGCCTATTCTTAAGTGCTCTCTTGAAAGGGAATGCTTTTCTGACATGGGACATGTCTGCATCACCATTTGCTTTGGCTGAATTTTCCCAGCCTGCTGCACGCAGGACTCCCTGCACAGCTACAAGGAGGATACATTGGTGGTGACACCATAACTGCTCCGAAGTCAAAGAGTACTCCATCTCAGTTAGGTTGGTGTGGGGTTTTTAGGTTTGTTTGTTTGTTAAGCAGCATTTTGGGGCACATAAGGGAAAGGACAAGTTTCAGATCAAGAGGAACTAGCTAGACTGCAGTGGCTGGATTTAGAGTACCTTGTTGTACCGAAGCAATACATAATCCATAGGTTTAGCGTGGCTCTGACAAGTCCCAGGGGAGCAGTAACAGTTTTTAAGGGAGAGAAGAGTTCTGAAAAAAAAAATTAATTCCCTTTCAGGCAAAGTCTGCTGACAAAGACTTTTGTTCTCCATCACATCTAAGTGCTCTGGGGACAGAAACCTTTCCTGCTGTGCTCCATTCCCACTGTCCCAGGACTGTCTTCTCCCTTTGGATATTGCAGAGAGGACCCACTGGATGTCAACTCTTTCATGAGGAAATCATGATTTACAATAAAATGTGACATTAACTTTGACTAACAAAGTACTTATTCATTGACATCATCTTGGAGGCTTAAGTTAAACAGAAGTATAAAAAAGGCCAAAGAAATGTGAGTTAAGGTTTACAGGCTCCCTTTGCCTTACATGTTTCTAAGATAACACAGAGCACCTTCTGACCTGGCTGCTTAAATACTAGGGCTGTGCTTGAATAGCACAGTTTTGTTTTACTGCTGAGGGGGAAAAGGTGATCTCCCCGTGGGGATCACACGTCATTGCTTTCTCAGTAACCAGACCTCTTCACCACTGTGAAATAGTCAATGTGCTGCTTCTTCCCCTTATTTCAAACTGTATCTTTGAAGGTAAAACCTGCTAACTCAACTTAGTTAGCTTGAGAGGAAAACCAACAAACACAAACCATGGAAGCAAGGCTTCCCAAGATTAAAACCTGGTAATCTTTAACTTTGTGTAGCAGTGAAGGCTGCATAAATGGTGCTGACCCTCACTTGTAGGAGTGAGTGATTTTGGTGAGCTCTGGTAGTGGTTTTGACTTAAGCCAACTAACAACCCACATAAACAATGACCTCTCTTTTGTCTCCACTAGGTCCAACTGCAAAATAACTACCTGGAGTTGGTGTAGCAAAAAATATATCTCCAAATGTACTTTTTTTGTCAGGGAAGATATAACTATGGCAGCAGACATTCTGAATTGGGAGGGAAAAGGAGCAGCAGAAGAATCCCTTTCCTTTGCTGAAGTGTTTCTCTGCTTCTCAAAGTGAACTTCTCCCAGGCAACCAGCAACAGAACAATGGGACACAGTCTCAAGTTGTGCCAGGGCAGGTATAGACTGGATGTTAGGAGGAAGTTCTTGGCAGAGAGAGTGATTGGCATTGGAATGGGCTGCCCAGGGAGGTGATGGAGTCACCATCCCTGGAGGTGTTCAAGAAAAGACTGGATGGGGCACTTAGTGCCATGGTCTAGTTGATTGGCTAGGGCTGGATGCTAGGTTGGACTGGATGATCTTGGAGGTCTCTTCCACTCTGGTTGATTCTATGATTCTGTGTCCAGGTTCCTGGTTCTAATCTGCCTTGGACAGTAGAAACTAAAAAAAAAAAAGCATCAGTGGATGGCTGGCAAGGCTCTCTGTCACCAGCCAGCTGTTCAGGTCAGTATCTGGTTCACGTAACAAAAGCAACCTTGTATTTGGTTCTGAGTCACAGTGCCTTGGTATCTGACCAGATCATCTGTGGTCTGCTTTGGTGTGAAGGATGTGCCAACCATTCACAGCTGGAAATTGTTTCCTCCTCACCTTTTCAAGTATTTCTACAGTGCCAAACAGGAAACATGAGGAAATCAACTCTAGTTCTATTTCTGTTGTACCAGAGAATTAAGAGGAGACTTTAGTTTTCCCTGTTATCAAACTCACAAACAGTATATGGGAAGCAAAAAGTATGAGAGTAGATATAATTCTTCTAAAAAACAGATCAACCAGAATAAAGCAATAGTTGATGTTGGAGCCCAGTCACCAGAATCCCAGCTCTTCAGCTCCAGTTGCCTGGGTGATTTTCAGGTACCTATTGCTCATGAGATAACATCTTCCTATCTGCCCAATGCCTACACCAAGACATAAATAAACATCCCAAATATCCTAAGGCTGAGAAATGACACTGAAGAAAAATGCAAAAGGTTTCTATTTTAACTCCAGTCGAGTACAGCTCAGAGCAGACAAAGGTTCATTGCTGATGTAAAGGGACAGTCCTAGTGGACCCAGTGCTCGCTCACACAAGCTATGAATCTGGCCAATAGTCCTTTACTGATGATAAAACAGGGAGACAGGCAAAATGAAGAACATCCCTCTGCTGAGAAATTTCATTCTTTAAAATTAGTCTTATTTTAGTTACAAAAGACTGCAAAAGTGTTCACAATAATAAAACTTAAGGAGCACAGAAATCCTAATCTCAAGGATGGCCACAACGATTTAAAATGAATGTGATTAAAAGGTAATTTATATATTGCACCTCGACTTGGGTTTCAGACCTGAATGGGTTTTAACTGCCGAGTGAGAAGCCCTTTAAAGTGGGATTAACAACAGAAACTCTGGCTTTTTTCTTTTTTAAGCTACCTTGGTGCTGTTCTAACACCCAGGCTTCTTCACAGCCCTCGGTCCACCATCAAGAGCTCCCAGTGACAGACACCAAGACTAAAGCTTGGGCAGTGACCCGAGTTATTTTAGAAGTTCCAGCTCAACATAGAGGATTTCATGCAGCAGCTCTGATGATAAAAAAAAATAAAATTACAAATGAATTTACCACATGGAATCTCACAACATATTGTGCAGTAACTCAGAAAATAACTTGGGCTGCCATTTGCACATACATAGATATATAAAAAATGTATTAGCAGCATTTATAGACACTGATCTATTAAGTCATTTTCCTACACTACCTTCAGACCTTTTGTAGGAAGCAGAAAACCTATCATTAAAGCTATGGTTTGCCAGACAATTACTTTGTCAAATCTCAAGAAATTGCATAATAAATTGTATACATGCATCAAACATGAACAGCAGAGGGGTATAACAAGCTGTGTATTTCCAGTCCACTTGTTCTTTCATCTAAACAGTAGCTTTTGTTTTGAAGAGCAATCCCATGTTCTTTTCAAGGCATAAAATGTGCCTATACATTTATCTATCAAACTAAGTAGAAATAATTGAAACACTTAATATGCACAGTAATAAAGAAACGCACCAACAGCTTCATTATTAATGTCTATTGATTATTTATGTTTTCAAATAGGCAATCGTAGCTACTATTATTTTATCCTGTTAGTCTATATGTGCATTTTGGCTTTACCTGTTTATTGGCAAATTTACTATCCACATTATGGGTGTTTTTATTGCTGTACACTCATTTGCTATGCGCATAACTGGGGTCAGTTTACGAACTGACTAGTGTTTACTCAATTTGATTACTATGTAACATTGCTGAGGCTATTCCCCCTTTGGAAAATTAACTGTACAAGGAAGCCCAGTAAATCTTTACTTAAAAATTCCAAACTTTAGATTGATTTCAGCAGTGGGTCTGTATTGATCTAAAAAAGCTTTGCGTTCCTAACTAAAAACTAATCTTTATTTCACCCTTTAGTGACTGCAGCCATAAATATGTTCACTCCTACTGGAGTTTAGTGGATTAATGGTTATTGGAGATTGTGGCTTCCAACTGAGGTTGGTAAACCTTAACCTTTGGAGGACAACATGAAGGCATTTACCCCTTGTCATCTGTAATAGCTGGGTCCCTTTCTGACAGTTACCTAAGTGTTAAAGAGGAGGCAGAGCAGGGGATAGGAAATAAAGCACCAGCGGTTCACTTTAGCTGTTAATCACATATCAGACCACCAGTTGTCTGCATTTGGCTCAGATCTGGGGCTAAACTCTAGCAGCTGCTCTACCACTCAGTGGCCTCTCTCCAGCAGAAAAGGGGGATCAAGAAAAGAAGAAGACCCACAGGCTGAAATGAAAATGAATTGAATGAAATAACCACATTGGTACCGATGCCACCATGAAATACATGAAGTGATACTCAGCCCAGCAAAGGTGCAGCAGTCACAATATCCAGAAAGGCAGCTCTCCAGAGCAGAAGAAGGAAGAGGAGCCTGACCAGGAGGAGAGCAAGCAGGAGGCTCCCTCAAGAAACTCCTCTTTTCTCAGACTTCCCCCTTTATACAGAGTGTGATAATAATGACCTGGGGCACACCTGTAGCCGACTCCAGGCAGCTGTCCTGGCTGACTCCGAGCTGCTGATAGCCTGTAGCCCGTGGCAGGCCTGGGATTCTGTCCCAGCAAAATCAGGACACCACTGTGGTTGGACCTGGCTGTTCTTCTGATGCAAAGGCATTGAAATGAAACAATTTGGTTTTGAACTCCAAAATTTCCAAGCCCTAGAATTAGTTGTGCCTTAGAGGTAAAAGACAGAAGTGCCATGCCTCCTCTTCCTTCATTTCACCGTGTTTGTGGGAGATGCTGCGTGTGACTCAGGAATGGTCTTTCCCCCCATCTCTGACAGAAGATTTTTGAAGGCAGCTGGCAGGAGACATTACCTTACATTCCACTGCAGTGACTTATTAGTTATTACCCAAAGCATAATTATCCTAATTGTTATAAAACCCCTAATTGCATTAGTGTCTTAAAGCAGGGTTTATTCCAGAATGTCGTGTTCTGAAATAGATGTCAATTAGCACTTAAGTTATGAACAAGCCATCCCTACAAAACTTTAATTCACTCAAGTCAGCTTAAGTTACTCAAGAAAGTAATGTGAGGGTAGAAATTATTCCCACATGTAAGGACTGAAAGATCTGCCCTAACTTTTCATTAAAGAGAATAATGATTATTGAGAACATAAAAAAAATTATTTCATTAGCAATACAGAGAAGGTTTCACTGGAACACGAAATATACAAACCGGTAGATGTCAAGTGATTATATTAACAGACACAATTCAATATCCATTGTTCCAGAAAATATACTGAGCTTAAAGGAGAGATTTCTTCTGCAAGAAATATTGACTCCAGCCTGCCTAAATTCAAGGGAGAGATTTATTTTTCACAAGCAGGTACCACCTTGTGACAGACACTCTGCAATTGTTCCCATTTGAGAGCGTAAGGGATACTTGTGTCAAAAAAAGGCATCCGCTTCTTGGAACTTGATCGTCTTTTAAAACCTTTCTTTCTATTCATTCTTCTATTTTTTGCAAATCAAATTCCCAAGAAAGAAGATTGCTTTTGTAATAACATAGAATCACAGTTGCTGGCAGCTGTTGCAAATGATTCTAGGCAATTTACCTCACTCGAGACGTTTCCCCAACATCAAGGTAATCAGGGTCAGTGAGATATAATCTGGTAACAATTCTAACAGGTTTCCCATCCTGGACCAAAAAAACCACAGTCCCAGGGGACATGCAGATTGCTTGCTGTGCTTTGGCATTCACTCCTAACACTTAGCTGAAAATCTTGCATCTGTTTTTTGGTTGGGTCTTTTTTTGTTTGTTTTTTATTAAACTAAGAGCATTGATTCAAACATTTAAGCAAAGGTAATGAGACCGCAGGAACAGCAAACATCTGCTAGCAGAACAGTGCCCTTATTTTGCCAGTTCATTTGTCTTACCTTTTTCTTGTTTCTTCCATTCTCTCTGACTCATCTCCCAGTTTCAGCCTGAGACAGTTTGCACCCAAGAAGATCAATAAAGCACAGCAGCACTTGAGGCAGGACCCTGCTGATTGCTCTCCTGGATGGAAACAAGGATTTGTGGGGGTCCTGTAGAAGCTTTGCCTAACATCAACACCCACTGGGACTTTGTAAAGATAATCTCAGTTTTAAGAACAAAGTATTAGCTTCCTTAAATGTATTAGTTTTCAGAAGTCTTTTATGAGCAGGACTTTGATGAACCTTGCCTGAACTTTGTTTCCCCTTACTTTACAGAACCAGCCTTCAAAATGTGACTGAAGTGGAGAGAATGAGTGGAAAGAAAAGAGAGCACTTCTGCTGCAGACAAAACTCTGCCTCTTTCTCTCCTCCAAGCATACATGGAGACTGCACATAAAATGATGGCAGCTAAGAGTGTCCTATAAACATTAGTCCCTAAAAGCTTTGTGCCATATGAATAAGTCACAGTAACGGCAGACACCTTCTGATTGCACCTGGAGTGGAGACAAGATGGAAAATTTCCAACACATGTTCAAATACTGAAGTTGAGCTTTCTACATTTAAACCTCTCTCTGAATGCAGGGGTATTTGATGTAGCACTGACTACAGCAGTAAGAAGAATGAAACTGGTCATTTTGGCCCAGCATGAAGCAGGAAATCATCCACTGCCATGCACAAGAGGGAAGAGAGATTGTCTCTCCCTTCTGCACCAGCTGCAGAGATCTTTCCAGAATTTGGGAGATACCTTCATCTGTCTGCCTGTCTACCTATTCCTGCAGCAGGGCAGACCCAGTGGCTGTCTGAGCCACCGTGTGGTTAGCACTGTCAGGAGAACCCAGTGCCCCAGGCGGGCACAAGAGGGGCAGCAAGAGACAATCAAGTTCATTTCTACTAAACCAGCTTTGCAAACCAGTTGATGAACAAGGAGATTAGATCTCGATGCTACCAGGGTATCAGTGTGATGGATCAATGGATCACAGAATTGTTTAGGTTGGAAAAGACCCTTAAGATCATTGAGTCCACCAGTTAACCTAGCACTGCCAAGTCCACCACTAAACCCATGTCTCTAAGCACCACTTAATGGCTCAAAACAAGGAAATGAGAGTAATGAGAAGGTGTTTTCTAGCTGGGAAAAGAGTTTACAGAGTTGAAATGCCCGTGGGTTTTTTTGTGAGGAGGACATGCTCACAGAACATCACAGCTTCACTGAGAGAGGGGGAAATTATTTGTGGAAACCTTTCTTAAACATTGGGAGCTTGTCAGTTATGGTCCTCTAGCTGAGATCAAAGTTGGGGCAGCTAGAGTGAGAGTGCTCTTCTCACACAACACCAAGCTGCTTAGAATATCATAGGGAAAATACAAAGAAATTAAAAATGACCACATCATTTCACACAGCAGTAAATATGTCAGAAGGACTTTTTATCACATGGACTTGATGCACGCTGGGCAGTAAGAAAATAGATTTGATCAACAGGAATATCTGCTCTACAGCTAATAAGATCTACTGAGTCAAACCTCCTTTTCATAATGCTTAAATATGGATTTAAATGAGGGACTGTAACAACTCCAAATGCACCATTTATGTTTATCATGTAAATAATGATGAGTTTTCAAATTAGAATGCAGATCAAAATAGCATGCTATTTATTCAAATGGCTTCTTGGTTCAGAAACTCACTCTCTGAATGGTTCAGAAGTATGAACTATTTAGGCTGGGAGTGCACAATACTGAGACCCAGGTGAGTAACATGCACACGAGTGAGGTTCTGCTGAACTTGGTAGGTTTACTCAGCTGAATGAAGTTACTTATGGCTGAATGTACCCGGAGGAGAGATGTCAGAATCAGTGAGGATACTTTATTTGTTGCCTTCCAAGGATTCTGTGAGCTTATCACTAAGATCCTTGTGCTGGTTTGAGGCTAATTGGAATATTTTAATGAGAAAAATTAGATTATAGGCTGTGAAAAGAAAACAATGCTGATGTCTACTTCACTCATAGGTTGGCTGAGATGTATAAAAACAAGGACACAAACACAGATAAGAGAGTGAATGTCTCTATCTGTCAGAGTCAGTGCCTATGTTTTCTCCCTAGGGCTTCTGCTGTGTAACCTGACTAATCCTTCTGCTTCTAGCCTCTTTGCCTATCCTCCAAACTCACCTTGCATGTAAGGCAGACTCTGGGATAAGGTAGAGGGGTGGAAAGAACGTGGAAAGAATGTTGGGGGCCCCTCCTGGGGACTCTAATTTCTGGGAGGGGTATCGTGATTTTGTATTACCTTTAACTTGTATATTTCTGTATATAGCTGTATACATTTGTAATGTATTGTAAATATCTGCGTGTATATTGTGCTGAGCTGTAAATATAAAGCTTCATTCCTCAACTTCCAGCTGGCTGAGTCTAGTCTGGGTGATTTCATATGAGTAGGGGGGCGAGCAACTCCCAAGCCATCACAATCCTATTAGAATTCACTATTTGCTGCTAGGGGGAATAATTTCTGTGTCCAAAGCACATGCACTGTGACCAGTAGTTTGCTGGGATTTCTGTCCTTTGCTTCTGCCCCAGTGAAGTATTCAAAAAGTGCAGGATGCCTTGTCAGGCTCCTGTTCAAGTGCATGGACCTTTGGAAGTGCTGTGCTACCCTCTCTCAGCTGCACACTGGCCCTTGTGCATGCACAAACATGGCAATCTATGTGTCCTGCATTTGACACTTTACCAGTTAAGCAATAAATAACTCTCTGGAGTGTCCACTCTAGATGGAAAACAGACACATTTTCACCTTTGATACTAGGACCTCAGCCAGGGGTGACTTCTAAAGTTCTCCAAGGCTAAAAGCCAGTCTTGTGCAAAAGGCCAGTACAAAGGTCTTACAAGTCAAGTTATTCAAGTCCTCCCTCAGCCCTGAAAATTAGTCCTGATTGCTGTGCTTTGTGGCTGACAACAGGCTTTGGGCTGCCTCTCAGTGGAAAGGTGAGATCTAACAATAACTGAGGTCCAAGTGCTCAGGGGATACTAGAAAACCCAAAGGTTATTTGGCATTATCTTCTCCCATTCCATACTCATCTCCCCCTAAACAGACAGAGTCCATCCCCTTCTACTTCTGAGTTAATTATAACTTGCATTGAGTAGTGTCATGGAGAGAGACATAAAAAGCAGCAACACTAATAGTACTCAAGGGGAATTTAGCAGCTCTACAGCAGAACAAAAATCTCCCAGCAAAGAGTTGTGGCAATAAATGAGCCAGTTTGATACCAGTCAAAGTCCACATGCAGATAGATGTATTTGCTCTGTATTGGCCACGCATTTCCAGCTTCATGAGATATGGATATTTCTACAGGAAGGATTCCACATTTAGGCTGAGAGGCAGTGTGTCTCTGTAACACAGCACTGGGCACTGCACCCATACAAGGGCACTACAGTTCAAATGAGCTTTTGCAGCTCCCTAAAGAGGAAGGTAAAAAAGGCCTGGGCACTGCTTGATAAGAAATATTTGGACTTACATTTCAGCAGAGTTGATGGGGGGATGAGGCAGGTAGAGTGGGTTTCTTGCTGTCTTAGTGCCTCTTTGAGACAACTCAGAGACAGACAGGCAAGCAGCATATGAGCAGCGTGATATGAGGGCTCCCTCAGCTGAGATCCTCCTGAGCTGTGTGGGATCATGGGCAAAGTGCAGGATGGAGATGATGCTGGAAGCAAAGCAAAACAGAATCATGGCGCAAATATTTAGCTGATTGCTTCTGCTTCATTTCTTTGTGCTACAGAGTCTCAAGGTCAGTAGTGCATTGAAGGTAGAGGGAACAAGGTGAAGCTACTTGCAGCTGGGATCCCAACCAGCCCATCCACTTCCTTCCTCTTGATTTCTACTGGCTTGGCCAAATCATCATGTTCTTCCACCAGAAACTCATTTGCAGTCCTTGATTCTTCCTCCCTTTCTGGAGACTTCTGTCTCTTTTCAGTGAATAGTTATCAGCCTTCTCCTAAATGGTCTGAGCATATTTTTGCTCTTCTGGTGGGTTCTACCTTGTATGAGGAAAAATGGCTGGTTTTCACCCAGAGGGCCAACGTAGCAGCAGAGCTGTAGCAAGAACTCACTGGCTTTATTTAACTACATACTACTGAAGAGTTTTCCTTTATGATATCTAAAAATCCTATTTGCAAAATGTGCTGAGCTTGGTAAAATGTGAGCACAATGAAACCAGTGCTGTGGATACCATCTCAGTTGTCTACACATTTGAGATACCTGTTTCTTATGAGATGTCTTCACATAGCAAAGGGCTTGAACTCATGATGTGAACTCTGTGGCATGGATCAGATGTGACTGATAAAAGGAAAAAAATGGTTCTGAATCTGCAAATAGTTGTCCCTGGACATCAAAGCAGCCTTTAGTATTTAATTCTTGGAGGCTGGAGAAGGTAAGAATGATCAAAGCAGCTTTTAGTATTTAATCCTTGGAGGCTGGAGAAGGTAAGAATGATCAAAACAGCCTTTAGCATTTAATTCTTGGAGGCTGAAGAAAGTAAGAATGATCTCAAAGGCCTGGAATCCATAGCCTCCATTTATGTTTCAGGCTTCCTCTTTTCGAGACGTGCCACCTGTGCTGTGCAGTTGATGAGGGAGTGTGGTTGATCTAAAGAAGCTGTGAGGCATTTCCTTTGACTAGAGCAAAGGCAGCAGAGAGCTTTGCAAGCCATGGATCTGTGGGGAGTCTGACTTCATTTCTATGCCTTTTCCTTCTTTGCAAAAAGATAAAGATGGAAAAAAAGATAAAGATTTTCTCATGGTACTTAAAGGGCCAATTTCTACAGCAGTGAAGACATCCAAATGGTTGCTCCAAGTCTTCCAGACACTGCAAAGACTTTTCTCCAGATGGAAAAGACCGATTTAAACAAGAAAGTGCTGAAAACTGATGGAAAGGAGGAAAAAAAAAATGCCCTAAATGCTGATTAAACACAGAAGTGCACAAGCATTTACTATAACTTTCTGTCCCTATCTTCAAGTCAAATGGAACTTCTTGACTACCACTTGGTCTTCTTCAAAGGCTTATGGAAAATAAACAGTCTCCCTGTGCAATTGCACTGAAAAAGCACCAGATACAGGGCTCCCTTCCCCCACCATCTTTCTGCACCGTTGCAAAGACTTACTTAATGATTTACATTGTTCACAGGGTCACTCAAGCAGGCACAGTGGAATTCCACCTGATCGGTAACATGGGGTACTTCCTATCTGAGCTGGAGTGTGAGCTGTTTGTCAGCTCTCCTCACACATGGGAGCTGCTGAGGTGACTACAGAATATAAGGGCAACAATATACTTCTTTTTGGTTTGTTTGGGTTTGGTTTTTTTTCCATGGCATGAAAAAACCACCACATGGAATGCCACTAAAACAGGGGGCAGAGTGAACTAAGCGCACCAAGCCATTATGCAGCCTCAATGGCACATGGGACATTGTCCCCACTACCAGACAGAAAACAACAACCACCAAACCGAAAAACCTCACCAGAGACAGAGATCAAAGGGTTAGTTTTTTTCAGTGATCTTGTCATGTGGCTTCTTAAATGATAATGTAAAGGTTTTAAAAAACATTTACGGTAATTTCTGCTAAGTGTCACAGCTTAGTGAACCATTAAAAGTGAAGCAGCTCACTGAACCGCGCGGAAGTGAACAGATGGAATTCCACCCTCCCTCTGCTCCAGAGCCTCCTCAAACAATGCAAAGTCTTCTTTCAAATCTCCTCCTCTGAGCTCATTACCCAGGGCAAATATGTGGCAGGTTCTACTGCCACAATTGCTGGGGCTTGCTCTTCTCCACGACCAGGCTGTGTGGTAGGATTTAAAACATGATAATAAAATTTTACTCTGCTTTCTACACTTGTGCAAGCCTTTCTTTGATCCTCAAATTATACTGATGCTTGGAGAGAAATGCATCCTGATTTCAGCTTCCCAGAGTTTTATGGATCTGCATTAGTCTTGTTTTCTCCAGATTTTACTTTTTAAAACTGTATCTGTTTTCATAGAATCATAGAATCAAGCAGGTTGGAGGAGACATCCAAGATCATCCAGTCCAACCTAGCACCCAGCCCTAGTCAATCAACCAGACCATGGCACTAAGTGCCTCAGCCAGTCTTTGCTTCAACACCTCCAGGGACAGCAACTCCACCACCTCCCTGGGCAGCCCATTCCAATGCCAATCACTCTCTCTATGAAGAACTTCCTCCTAACATCCAGCCTAGACCTCCCCCAGCACAACTTGAGACTGTGTCCCCTTGTTCTGTTGCTGGTTGCCTGAGAGAAGAGCCCAACCCCACCTGGCTACAGCCTCCCTTCAGGTAGTTGTAGACAGCAATGAGCTCTGCCCTGAGCCTCCTCTGCTGCAGGCTGCACACCCCCAGCTCCCTCAGCCTCTCCTCACAGGACTCTGCTCCAGGACCCTCAACAGCTTTGTCGTCCTCCTGTGGACACATTCCAGTATCACAACATCTCTCTTGAATTGAGGAGCCCAGAACTGGACACAGCACTGAAGGTGTGGCCTGATCAGTGTTGAGTACAGGAGCAGAATAATCTCCCTTGTCCTACTGGCCACACTGTTCCTGATCCAGGCCAGGATGCCACTGGCTCTCCTGCCCACCTGGGTATATTTTCTTTGTCAAGAGGTGTGTGCACCTCTGTAGTTCAGAATTTTCTAGAGAGGAAGATGCAGTTCTGCTGTTTCACTATCTCTTTTTACATCCTGCTCTCTGATTCCCTGTCTAGGCAAGAAGCAGCTCTGCACAGGTACACATGATCTTGCACTCTCCCAGCTAATTTTTTGGGAGCATTTTATGGGCTCGTGGAAATGTGGATCATTATCTCAGGGCTGAAATTTCCACCGAGTTTTGCAGGTTTTGTGAGCACAGCATGAACCATCTCCTCAGGCCAGCTTACAGCAGAGGCTAGTAGAGGTCCTGGAAGCTCCAGTGGGGCATGTGAGTCAGTGGTGCAGCAGCTACAGGGAGAGGAGGCTGTGGAGAGGGGTGGGAGATGCTCAGTGCTTGGTAGGTGCTGAAGTGTTTGAGGAGAGAGGATTCATGCAATAAACTCCAGTTTCATTTAAGGCCATCCTCTGTCTCCAGGAAGTCCTACTGATGGGTAAAAGGTGGCACTCAAACTCAAATCTTGTTTATATTTGGGCAACTTTCACACCCCAACCCCAAACTGCAAGGTCTCTACCTACAAGATGGGGACTTGGTAAGACTAATTTGGGCTTGGTCCTTTTGTAGCTTCTGAGGCTGTTCGTGTGTCTTCAGTGCAGCACAGAAGTCACCATTTTGTTCTCAAGCACACTGGAAAATCAGAAGAAATGTCTTGGAGCTTGAATGCTAGACATGAGGCCTGCTTTGACATATGGGATATAAAAAGCACCCTGGCATGTTGAGCTCTCCGTGCTGAACTGCAGCAAACAACTCCAGCCTTTCTGGATACTGGAGAAGGTTGGAGTTGAACTTCGTGGCCTGCCTGGCTGAGAAATAAGTGTTTGTGGGAAAGGAAGAAGGAAGGTTCTGGCACCTCCTTCCCTGGAAGAAGCAGCAATCCCTGTCACGGGCTCTGTACAGCAGCAGGAGATGCTGCCAGCTGAACAACACATCCCTACGGGGGCATGAAGTGCTGCTCAGCCAGGCATGGCTAGCCCTGTCTCCGCCTGGCCAGGCTCTCTGCTGACTGCAGCACGCTCTCACCAAGGACATCCTGTTTCTCCCCAAGAAGAGGCAAAGTACTTCCCTCAGCACATTCCCCTGACCCACCACACAGCCTCTTGTTTTCATGAGCTTCTGCTGTCTGTCTCTCTATCGAGGCTCTTACTAGGCAACGTCTTTCGTTTCCTTCCCTGGGTAGCCAGGATGTAGCCAGGTGACTCTGGCTCTTGTGCTGCTCCTTGGGCAGAATGAAAGGATCCACTCTGGTGTGACAAACTGGCACGCAGGAGAAGATACAGAGAGTTTGCTCAGAAATGGCAGCTGAAAACACAGGTAAACTGGGAAGAACTGTGTTATCTTATGGGGGGAAGTTACTGCTCCTCCCAGCTGGAAGCGCTAGGAGAAGCAGAGTACCTGGCTGCATCTCTGTGCAATGAAATGCACATGCCTGAAACACCTCTCTGATCACCTGCCCATGCCCATGGAGCAATCTGTATGGATCAAGATGTACTTCTTCGAATCTTCCAGACTGTCACAGCAAGTGGGAACAGCCACCACGTTACGAGGGTAGACTGCACCAGCTCTTTTACAGCTGCTTCTGAAAAGATTTTCAGCAGTTCAAGTGTGGGATCAGACCCTCTGCATGGAAGTTATTACCCTGATTTTTCAGCAGCTTCCTTAAGGATGCACTCCCCAAATAGCCCTAATTCATATCCTCCCTCTGTCACAGCCTTGGGAACTGTGCTCTGGATGAAAGCCTGAGCGCTGGTCCTTTTATTTGTGGCAACAGATACAAATGACTGCTCCATGTTTCATTATCATCTTTCTCTTTTTTTTGTTGTTTTCTTTTCTTCTTCTTCTTCCTTTCTTATTTTTTCCTGTGTTACCATTTACATTGCATGCATACACTTGAGCAACTTGGCTTCAGTCTTGATTGAAATATTTAATGGATATTACTCATTGTTGGTATTCTCTCAATGTTGTTCTCATTCATTTAGTAACTGCCAAACCTTCCCATTTTTCAAGGTTGCCTGGCCTTTTAAATAAGGGAAGCATTTTGATACCTTTATTACATTTCTTTGTGGACACATTAGCTTGTTTTTGCTTTCATTTTGACTCTGAGTCTAATAAACAGACTAGAAACAGCAGTTTCTCCATTTCTTAAATACTGCCTGCCTTTCCATTATTGCCCACAAACAGTTGATTCCAATCAACTTTCTTCAACTCATTCCATCCTCAAAATCATTGCACTTTTATAACCATTCACAAATATTTTCAGCAGTGTTTCCAATCTGATGATGTTATAACCTAGCCCTAAGGGTTTATTATCTTTTATATTATTCATTTCACCTAGCTTCATTTCCTTGGACTAAGTCCAAAATAGCCCCTGGTCTTGTTGATTGCTCCTCAAACCGAAAAAAACAGTTTGGTACCAGACTCAGAAACATGCACCCATCCTTAATGACTCCTCTACTGCTATGCCCATCAATGTCACTCTAATTGAAATTCCACTATAGTCACTGCCTCTGCCTTTTTACAGCTTACCCCTTATCTGTGTAAACATTTCCTGATCTATGTCTTTGTTTTAACCACTTCCCAGGTGCATGCCACTTTCGTTCTTGGATTGTTTCATACCTTTAAGAGGTCCTTATTCATGCTTCACATTTGTCAGTTATTTGACAAGCTGGATGGATAAGGAATAGCATTATAAGGAGCACACTACCTATTTTTGGATTTCCCTTTGGTGCAGGAGTAGGGCATGTCTTAGAGCATTTGCTAACTATGCCAAGAATGGTTACTCAGGTGCAAAAGAAAGTGGACACAGTAAATAGAGGCAAAACACTCTCCCTCCACATTTAAGCCCTGTCTATTCTTTTCTACATACCATTTTTCTTGGGAAGTTCTGGCAGTAAAATAAAACAGAACATTTAGGATGCTTCAAATAATACAACCTTCCTCCCGGGGAGCAAACCATGAGGGGGGCTTCCTGACCCTAGCAGTGTTGCAGTGCCAGCAGAGAGAGACTGCTCTTCCATTGCTTAGGCATACACTCAGCCTTTGAGAGCCTAATTTGGCTTCTTATATAAGCAGATCTTCCTTAAACAGAATTTTGAGCTAGCAATGAGCCCTTTACACTGTGTTTCTGGGGAAGGTAGACCCTTTCCCCTCATTTATTAAAAAAAAAAGTAGGTTTTGCTCTTACATGGCATGCTGAGAGCTTGGATTATTGAGTGGCTGGATGGAATTGTTTACTCCCCACACTGCACAATCTCACTGGTGGTATTGCTAAATTGTGAGAGACTTTAAAGGGTACCCAGTGCTGCTGAGACTCACTGAGATGAAACCTTCACAGATCTCAGGTCCCCTGAGCACTGACCTTATCACTGAGGGGGGTGCACCTAGACTCCCACAGGTTGCTTAAAAAAGCCAGTCCTGACTGGTGAGGATACATGTAAGATAAATACCAAGTGAGGTTTAAGGGCTTGAGAAACCTCTCCACGCACTGGTGCCCGTGAGCAGAAGTGTCAGGAGTACGTCGTATGGCCAGCACATTCAGATGTGTGCACCTGCTTTGGTGGTGTTCTGTCTCAGGGAAAATTGGATCCTGTTCAATTAATGGAATTAGTGGTCTCAGTTAAATAATCTCAGCATTGATTTTGACATTTGAGAGATATTTTTAGGTCAGTCTTCGAGGTTTGTCTATTTATTATGTAAAAATAAAGCTAAGGGGAAAAAAAATTACAGAAGGTCTCTGGAGTGAGCATTAAAAAAAGGGTTCTGGAAGGGTGTATTTCCCAACTTTCTCAGATTCCAGTGTGTCTAAATAAATAAACGAGGTTGCTGAGAGGAAAAAGACAAGAGAAATGTGTACAAAAGACAATATTTACAGTGCTTTTCCTGGACAGCCTGCTCTGCGTGACCCTGCTTTAGCAGTGGGGTTGGAAGAGCTGATCTCCAGAGGTCCCTTCCAACCCCTACCATGCTGAGATTCTGTGATCACTGAGATGGCCAGCTGGTTGCCATCCCAGCACACCCAGCCCACTGCTGCAGGAAGAACACGTCTGCTTTTCCAAACAGGGATCCTGCTTCCCCAAGAGCCAAGCTTCCCCTTGGCTCACTCCCTTCATAGCAGAGCAGGCAGTAGCTTGCAGGACGGAGCCGACAGCCCTCAGCACTTCTGTGCTCTGGGCACTCCTGCTTACCCAGGGATGCTGCACCTGGCAAGTGGTTCCAGTGAGCAGCTCACACTGGGGTGCTGCTTTCTCACTACCTCAGCACCTCTAGAAGTCATTGGTGAAAGGATCACTATGTCCTTCCATTCCTCATACCCCTGCCAGCTGAATATTGCCCCCAACCTTGATTTGGGCATAGCCCAGTTTGCAGTGCACGTCTAGCGTTTATTTCAGTGTCTGTCAGAGACCCAGGGTTAAAGCTATTGGAGGTCCAGATGACATCTGGCTCCTCAGCTCCTCCAGAATATTGGCTGCAGTGTTTATCAGTGCATTATTCATCAAAACTGATGATGCAAAGTACAACATGCTGTCTGCAGCTCAGTGTAAGAGTGGAAGGAAGTTGGCAGAAATGCCTGGTGTTCTGTGAGCAGCATGTAATCAATAGTCTGGGTGCTTGTTCACTTTATGTTGATGACTATTCCCTCTGGAATGTCTTTGTATATTTTTGAGTTCTCTGTATCACCAGCTGTGCGATTTTTCGCTCTCTTTTCTTGATACCAGCCTTCATAGGACAGAAGGGGCAACCTTTTATGCAGTAGGTGTCAAATCAAAGAAACTATTTGCACAAAGCCTGGAAACGAGTCAGACAAAAGAGATTTCATTGAGAATTTCCATGGCAGCATAGGATTCCTTCCCTCTTTCCATGATTTAGTTTTATTCTTTTAAGGAAAAAGGAAGAGGTGAAATGCAGTAGAGGTATAAACTGCTTTAACTGTCATTAACATTTCAAACTGAATTCTGCTTTCCAGGCAAGGTACAATCTAGCAAGACTCCAGAGCCTCCACTGAAGTGACTCCCACATACACCAGTGTCACAGGGCAGAATGTGAACGCTTATCTTTAATGCAACAACTTGCAAAACAATAATCAGAATCTCAGCTGGGGTAAGTTGGCAACTTTCCATTAAAGTCAATGGACCTAGGCTGATTTACACCAGCTGACGATCTGCCCCAGTATCTGCTGCACTAAACACACCACATGCACACACAAGTCACTGCTTATTTATTCTTGCTGCTAGAGCTGCATCTGAATTTGGTGCTCCAACCACCAAAGAACAGTGGTGGGTGAGTCTTGTGCAGAAGGCACATTGCAGATAGGAACTGCATGGCTTTTCTTACAGATTTTCCCTTAGCACATCTGTATCAATCTGCAAAGTCTGACAATGCAAAAATTATACAGAGAAATGGAACTAAACCTGGCTAGTTGTGACCCAAAGTGAAATAGCAGCCTGCAAAAGTCTGTAATGGAGACTTAACACTAATTGTGGTAAGCAAAACTGAAAGGAAGCAAAGCAAAACAGAATCTTGCCACCTCATTTCGTGTCTCTTCTGAGAAGGGCTGTGTGATTTTTGTTTTTCCAAGGGGTTCACAAATAAATTAGCTGGACCTATGTGGATCAATATGCACAGGGCTGAGCAGAGCTGCTGCTCAGGAGTTATCTGACATTGTTCCAGAGCCATGGAAGGTCATCCATGGAGTGGATAGGGGACCACTGCTAGGTCTGAACAGTGGGTCAGTCCCCTAGTGCCATTGAGCCAGTCTGCTAGATTTGCTGTACTAAAACAAGACTGCTGATAAAGAATATTGGTTTGGCTGTCTAGGTAAGAGAGCTCAGATTAGAAAATCTGGGAATGTAAATCAACAACTTATTTGCTCCTTCAGCAGAGATCTGTTGTGCTTTCAAGGCTGAGAAATGTGCTGTAGGGCATCTAAAGGAAAAAAATGAATTAGAGGGATGATGAGTTTCAGGCTTGAGGATGTTTGCTTCAGCAGTGCTCCTGGAATTGAAGTGACATTCATGAAGCTGAGTAGACTCAATAGATACTGTCTGCAGCTCTTCTGTCACAGCATGTGCTCATCCTGCCTGAGACAGAGAAGTGAAGTAGTAACTTCAGTCCTACTGCCATAGCTAAGTGGCCTTCCAGGGCTGGCAAATACAGGCATTAAAGGCTCACATGGAAATGTGAAGAATATCAGAGGGGCTGTCCTGGGCACCTGGGGACAGTTTTTCAGTAGCTGCAGAATCCCCAGAGAAAGGGGTGGTACAAGAAACACTCCCACACCGAGAAGGAATGGAAGAAAAGATATTTTGTACTTACAAAGGTTCTGAGCATTAGGTCAAAAGACAAACTGTCCTTGAGGATGTGCAAGACTGAGGGAACACAGGTTATGCTGGAGTTGGTATCTCTGCCTTGGCTCTATTCCACATGCTTTCTGCAATATGTGGAGTATGTCCTGGAAGCATAATCTTTCCTAGAGGAGAGTTCTGATTAGCTCGTCAGACTGACCTGCTCATCTTATTTGTCTCAGTTCAGTAGGCATGCTGCTAAGCTCAGGCTTTTTGGATCTCTCTGAGTCATGGGGTGCTCTGGCACAGCAGATCTTCTAGGCTGGGAGTTAAAGAAGTGACAATGCTAGAGGCAAGCGATTTTCGAGAACCACAGACTAGAGGAGGAACTAAAGAGTGAAAGTGGGTCACTGCTGCTATATACTGGTGTGGAGGCTGGATTTTGATCACAGCCTGCCACCAAATCGTGCCACATTCAGACCTGCCCCTCAGGGAGTCATTATGGTGCCAGAAGATCTTGCTGTGGGCAAGGAGGAAATGGTGTTACTGTGGTTATTCATGAAACACTCGGCAAGGCAGAACTTCACTGCAGTCACTGCTTTGCCTGCATGCAGACTGCAGGAACTGGACTGGAATGGCAAAAGAATTTGCTTACAGTCATGAAACAGGTCAGGAGCTGGGGCAGGCCAAGGACCAAGAACATGTAAGGTGGTGCACCACACTGTAATCATTAAGCCGTTTGTCACCCTTTGCTCCTCTGCTTTTCAGGCTTTCAAGGGCCTAGCCCATCTCCAACAAAAGCAGACAGAGGGAAGCCCAGGATGAACCTTGCCATCTGTAGCTATTTCCTACAGAAGAGAACAGGGATTTTTTTTAAAGTTCTGGTTTAGCCAAGTGCTTTACAGATGGTTTGCTTGGTAGACTGAGGGAACATGGACAAATGGGGGTAGCTTTCACAGAATCACAGAACTGTGACTCCAAGGGACTCCAAGGATCATGCAGCTCCAACCCCCTGCCGTAGGAGGCTGTGGGTTCACACACTCAGAAAATAAAGCAGAAAGGCTAGAGAAGACCTCTAGGACATTTGTTGTGGGAAGTCACGGAAGTAATACCCACCTGATACCCGCCTGAACATGAGCCAGCAGTGTGCCCAGGTGGCCAAGAGAGCCAGTGGCATCCTGGCCTGCATCAGGAATGGTGTGGCCAGCAGGAGCAGGGAGGTCATTCTGCCCCTGCACTCTGCACTGGTTAGACCACACCTTGAGTGCTGTGTTCAGTTCTGGGCCCCCCAGTTTAGGAGGGACATTGAGATGCTTGAGCGTGTCCAGAGAAGGGCAACGAGGCTGGGGAGAGGCCTTGAGCACAGCCCTACGAGGAGAGGCTGAGGGAGCTGGGATTGGTTAGCCTGGAGAAGAGGAGGCTCAGGGGAGACCTTATTGCTGTCTACAGCTACCTGAGGGGAGGTTGTGGCCAGGAGGAGGTTGCTCTCTTCTCTCAGGTGGCCAGCACCAGAACGAGAGGACACAGCCTCAGGCTGCACCAGGGGAGATTTAGGCTTGAGGTGAGGAGAAAGTTCTTCCCTGAGAGAGTCATTGGACACTGGAATGGGCTGCCCGGGGAGGTGGTGGAGTCACCGTCCCTGGAGCTGTTCAAGGCAGGATTGGACGTGGCACTTGGTGCCATGGTCTGGCCTTGAGCTCTGTGGTAAAGGGTTGGACTTGATGATCTGTGAGGTCTCTTCCAACCCTGATGATACTGTGAGACTGTGATACTGTAATACATTAGAGTAGGAAGATAGATACATTGAATTCTGTTGCAGTACCAAGAGTTTTCATGGGGGTGGTGTCTTGAGTGACTCAGGTTTAGAAAGTTCAGAGCACTACCAAGTTTTTTAAAAAAGGCTAATTTAAGACATTAACTCCTCTAATGGTCAGGACAAAGGGCAGTAGGTGGAAGCTGAGGCATAGGAAGTTTCATTTAAACGTGAGGTGGAATTTTTCCCCTGTGAGGGTGACAGAGCACTGGAACAGGCTGGTCAGGGGAGTTGTGGAGTCTCCCTCCCTGGAGATATTCAAAACCTGCCTGGATGTGTTCCTGTGTGATCTGGTCTAGGTGATCCTGCTCTGGCAGGGGGGTTGGACTGGATGAGTTTTGGAGGTGCCTTCCAGCCCCTGACATTCTGTGACTCTGTGATTGCTACTAACTTCAGAAAATCTATTAAACATAGATTCCACATGTACCTTTACAGGGACTTTGTCTGTAATTAAACAATGTTATATGAATGTTTCATGTGTGGGAGTTAAATTGCACAAACCCAAGCCACTCAGCAAAAGCAAACACACAAACCCCCAAAGCCATTTGAAAGTTTTCTGCTTTCAGTGCCACAGCTCTGGAATGAATCAGCATGAAAAAAGGAAGGACTCTGAGCTCCTTTTTTGTTTTCTTCGGTTTTGGTGGGGTTTGTTTGTTTTGTTTATTTCCCTTTGCAAACCAATCAGCTTGGATCATCCCCCTTTGTAAAGAGCATCTGCACATCAATTACCCAGCAGTTTAGAATGCCATCATCTCATTTTGTGACCAGGAAGTGAAATCCAAATGTCATCCAATTCTACCAGTAAATGACATTATGGTAACTTGTGCTAGATATTGCGCTGGGTAAAAAAAAAAAAGACCCAAAACAACTCCCCAGCTTTGTTGTTGTTGTTGTTTTTAAACACAGAGATAAGTAAGAGAATAGGTATAAAGATTTGTCTTACAGATTTATCAGAGTAATAGGTGGGACTGGTTAAATCAGAGGCTGGAGAAAGACAAAAGGATTTTTAATTCATTCCATACACTCACACTATCAGCTTGGTGTTGCAGGTGTAATATTTCCCCTCTATGTTTTTGGCTCAGGTATTTTCACCTGCAGATCTGTAGACATGTCTGTGTATGGGCAGAAACAGAAGCTGCTAAAGGCACAGTAGAAAATATATCCCTAAAATATTGATTACTTTCCTGGTTGTTAAATCATTATTAAAGCATGTTGAAAACTCATTTGCAGTCTCTTCTAATGCTGCCAGTGTCACAAATGACATCACTTCTTAACAAGATGGATGTTTCCAACGCTGGGCTCAGAAATGCCAAGTGGAATTAGCAGCTTAAAAAAAAATGCATTTCACTGTTTATTCATGGTGACAAGTGCTTCTTGCACTGTACTTTCAAGCTGCTGGCCTCTGCAATGTGGCTGCAGCTTTAACTTGCAAGCTCAGGGCAGCTCCAAGCAGGCAAAGCAGAAGGGAGTGTGGCAGGGCACAGCTGGGTGGATGAATTCCACCCTCCCCATTGCTCCAGGCCAGTGAGCTGCATTCTTCTGAATGCTCCCTATGCTGTGGCCACCAGAATTACAATGAAAATGTTTGCAAAGTATTCTTGAGTGGTCTGAAGAAAGGGACTTCATGCAGAGAAGATGTCGGGCGGAAACCTTAAAGCCTTTAGAAAAAACAGCGGTGTGAGGCAGATGTGTGCATTTGAGAGCCTCTCTTCTGCTGTTAAGAAAGCAATGACAGAAGCTTTGCACAGGAGAGGATTTACTGACATGGGATCAGATGGTCATATGGCCCTTCCAGACACTGGGATGAAGCAGCAAGCTCTTAATCCGCAGCTGTGCTGTCCTACCATCCCAACATTTCTGTCATGGGCAAAGTGATCTCTTTGGAAAACATTTTTGAACCTTTTAAAGTCCTTTCTTCCTTTGTGAGGAAGAAAAGTTGCCATCACTGTGTTGTCCAGTTCACCTCTAGCCTCTCTCATGACAATGCATACATTGGCCAAGGCTCTAGTGAAGGGAGTTCACCTCTCAAGCTATGCCTGGCACTATGCTGCCTTTGCTCTCCCTGCTCTGCAAGTAGCTAGGAAGAGGTTCAGGCAATTTGTTCTCCTTGATTGATGAGTGCAAGGGATGTGGCATGTCAGTGACTTGCCCTTCAGTGAACAAGAGGAGAGGGACAGAGAGGACCCTGTAAGGGACTGGTAAGAGATGTAGAATAGCACTCATAACATACTGCTATTTGCTGTGCAGCACTATGAGATTCTGAAGAGTATTACTGCATGAAATACAGAAGCTCCTTCAGAACTTAATCTATAGTCAGACCTCCTGTGATCCTGCAGTGTTGCCTGTTGGGTTCACTCTCCTTAGCTAGTATGAGCCTTCAAAATGCTTTCCAATGTACTTGCAGTGGGAAAAAAGGTTTTAGGACATGACAACCAGCTGCTAGTCAGACATTTGTACCACAGACTCCCACACTGCCCCTGAAGTGCAGAAGATTTTATAAACCTGCCTTGAAGTGATGTTTGCTTCTTCATTTGACCCTTAGCTTTTATTGTCCCAGAAAATAACTGCAGCTCTGTTTAGTGTCCTGTGGTTTATCTAAGGTCTTGGAGAAAGAGCCCCAGAAAAAAATGAAATGAGAATATTCAGTAATGTGAAAAAGAGCAGAAGCAGAATGAATACAAGCAGGGAGCTTTTAAAAGGGACTTTTTCTGGTGGCTGAGGACAAAGAGGCAAGAGATGATGCCTTGGAGCACGTATTGTTGCTCTTTATGCATTGCAGTGGGAAATCAAATTTACAAGAACAGTAGGAAGGGTGGAAGCAGTGAAACCCCAAGCAACATTAGTATATGCAGCTGAGCCACAGCACCCAGGAGAGCGGAATCTGGGTCACAGCCTTGTCCTACCTTACAACACGATGCAATGGCCTCTGAGGAGTACAACCAGTGACCAAAAAGCAAGAAGAGAGGAGCCTGGATGCTCAAAATCCCCAGCAACAGGACTGCAGTTTCTCTCTCTGAAAAGGGCATTTGAAAGCTAAAGTCCTAAAAGAGGAAAATGCATGCCAGGAAGGGACCACCCAGGCCCCTCTTACCCTCAGTATAACACATTTCCATTTATTCTCTCCCATGACATTATACAGTACTAAGAGCTCCATCTCCAGCAAGAGCTGTGAGACAACAGAGGAGTTTTTCATCAGCCTTTGTGGGCTGCTGCTCTCTCCTGTGCTTCCCCATCATACAAACCTGCTGTGTCCTCTCTCTGCTCTCCCACGCATATGTGGGAACAAGTTCCACTCTAAGATGCTCTCATGCTCCTAAAATCTACTTCTTTCCTTGTGGCTTTTTTCCCCTGCTGCTGCAGTTAAAGAAAGCTCCATCTGCATCACAACTGCACAAAACCTTTTGCTTTTCCCTTCTCCTGAATCCCTCTCCACCTCAACCTCACATAGGTCACCACTGTACCTGTCACCTGCGCTTTCCTTCTGCAGAGACACCTTCAGCTCTCCTCATTTAGACACCTCCACTGGTTCTCTTAGGACTGGATGCTCAGGTTCCATTTTCTCCTAGGCCTATTTGAGGTGCTCTCTTCCTGAGGGAAGCCTTAGTGCTTTTCTACCACTTGTGTATCCCTCCCACCTTGTTGCCCATCTGGTCACTCAGCTATGATGAGCTCTCTTCTCTCACAGATTCTCTGCTTCTCTCATGGACTTTTGTAGTGATACAACACACACTATGGACCTACTCAAGAAAGCCAAGACCTTCAACAGAGGCTCTTCTTAGTTTCCTTCCTTGAGATGGGCTGTGCCTGCCTTTTTATCCCTAGACCACCATGAGTGCTGTTAATGGGCAGTCAGAGGCTCATGGAACTTCTTTCATGTTTCCCACTGAAAATCTGTCCAGCTTTGTCTCACACCTGAACTATCCCACAGAAGCTGTAGGAAAGGTTGGAGTAGATGATTCCCAAGATCCCTTCCAACCTAAGCCATAATACAATTCTGTGATTCTATGATTCTAAGCTGAGAAACATGGTCCTCATGTATGGAATAGCAAAGTAGCCTGGAAGATAGCTGTGATTTTGCTTCAAACTTCTGCTGAGGAACTCCAGAGAAATGCTGGTGTTGCTCTCACTAGATGTGTCTGGAAAACTGCCTAGGACAACTCACAAGTAAGTCATGTCTTGTCCACTTTGTCACACAGAGTGTGCTCAGCCTCCCAGGGTCTCTGCCCTCCAGATTGGAGTTTGGCAATATTTCCATGACTACTTCCTCCTTTTCTGCCTGCCTGATCATTGCAGAAGAACACACCAGCTCTGTTGGTCCTGACAGCGGTGCTGGAAAGGGTTAATTTTGCACTGTCTGGTAGGGAGGCTTCTGTGTAAACACTGCTGACATTTCATCGCTGGGATTTGTCAGAAGCCAAAATAAGATCATATTCACCAGTTTAAAGGCCCTGAAGACATGTCGCTGGCATCTCTGTGCTTTGGGCTGCATTAGTTTCTCAGCTACAGATCTTGTTTCCACAGATTAAGAACACCCTCAGAAAGTTCTGTATGCACGGCTGAAGCTATTTAAGAACTGTGGTTTACAGGAAATGTAAGGACAGAGTAGAGAAATGCAAAGCAACGAGAGAGGATAATATCAGTAAAAAGAATACATTAATGAAGCAGTCTCCTAGACAAATGAATGATCTCCCTTAGGCTGAGATGGCAACTCAGAATAATCTACTGCCAAATACAAGCTGGGGATTTTAGTCTCTCGTTCCCTTTGGCATCTCTGCACCCAGAAAGACATCAAGGGTTTGAGATGAGGGTCAGGTTGGGGTAAGTGGAGCAAATAAAACGCAGCTTCCTAATACATTTCACCTGGCTCTGTACCTGGATTTCCAAATGGAAACCTTGTCTGGAAGTGAAACAGCTCCAGGCTGTGTTACGACTCTCTGGACACTGTCTCTGACTTCTGCTGCATGACTGAAGAGAGGTGAGGACAACCATGCAGCAGCTTCTCTTATGAGCTGCTGGGGAGAAGGGGTTGTAAATGGAGAGCAAACCTTGCCCTAATAATTTTAATGTCTGGCATTTAAAGCAAACAATATGAGCTAAACCAATACAATCCAATCTGTGATTTGTAAGCACTGCTGCTAGTTACTCTTTTTGTGCAACTACTGTAAAATGACAGCCAGCCCAGGCTAAGTTAATGCCAAAAGATGGGTTTGTGCTCTGAGCTCTGCTATGCCTCAGCTAATCTTCTGGGTAGGAAAAGCATAAATACTACAAGTATCCAAGAATAAGTAACGCTTGTAAGTTTTTCAGAAGAAGATAATGAGACACCATCACCAGCTGGCTCAGCCGTACTGATCCGGGCACGGCGATGACTCCTGGCAGGCTCGAGGATGAGATGTGAGCAGCAGGTCACAACTTTTAACCTAACAGTTCAGAAAAGTGAGTTTCAAGGGGAAAAGCCTGGGCTTTGGGTATCCAACCATCTCCCTCAGAGTAACATAGGCTTGTCTGAGAGCATCCCCTCAGGTGGTACCACCCAGGGAAGGAGGGCTCATTCTGGGGGGATGCTTAGGGCTTGTTTTTCCCTCAGATGAGTGTTAGGACCACCACTTGATCTTTGCTTTTGGGAACTGAACCTGAGGCCTGTAATAGGCAACAGTCATGCACTGTGGTGATCTAAATAGGTGCCTAAAAACTGTTAAAACAAAACATTGCAGTCCATGTTCTGCTTAAATAATCCCAGGAAGGATATACATGAGGATCTGACACTTTTGATTCCAAGAGGAGGGGGGGAAGGGATTTTTGTCTTACTGCCCAAAGTCCTGCAACACCCTAAAACTACAACCTTGCTCTACAAGAAAGCTGGACAAGGCAGTGTCCATGTAAGGAGATTGAGGAGCTAACTGTTGAGCTAGGAACTAGCAGCATATGTAGCATGGCTGTGGTGGAAGGAATAGAAGAGTCTTCTTCCCAGCTAAACACTACGTGGGTGCATGGAGACACACTGGCACCAGCCACAGTGGTGTGCATGTCCACTCCAAGGGTTAGAGGAGTAGTTAGGCAGCAGCACATCTCTCTCACTTCAATCTTAGCTGTCCACCATGAGCCAGTGCTTCCCTGTCCTCCCAGCTTTGATGCACAGCCCTTCCCTAGGCTGCAGGTACTGGCGCAGACATAGCACCTCCAAAGCACCTGCAGTTTCAGCAGAAGAAGTGCAGCACACACACCACTTGGCCAGGGAGGCAATTCACCATCTGCAGCCAGGTGTAAGGCAGGGGGTAACACCCTGCCCAGAAGTCACCCTTGTCTTATGAAAGCAGCATGAACTCTTCACATAGCTGAGCACCACACCTGCCTAGCAAGGAGGACCTTGTAGGAGATGAGGCTGTGTGAAGGAGGAGGTCTATGGAGGCCTGGGCTAGAAAATACTGGATGGGAGTTTGGAGAAATTAATCTCTCAAAGAGTCAGTTCAGGGCTCGGGGTGTTGAAAGGCTGTGCCAGAAGACAAGAGACAAGATATAGCCTTTCTTTTCTCTCCATGAGTTCAAACTTGGCCCATGGTGGCAGACACTAATTGCTATTTCTGCATGAAGGGTGTTTGTAACACTGCTTGGCGGGCTCAGGCCAGCCTTGACGGCCAGAAACCTGCAGTGAGACAGACCTGTCACTAAAACTCCCAGAGGCTGACAATGTCCCTGCTAGGGTGTTGGGAGCAAATGTGCCCCAGGGTCCTCCAGCCCTCAGGGATGGGTGCAAGAGAGCCTTGCAGGACTGTCCCATGGCTCACATAACCTAACTCCCACATCAGACAGAGGGACACACCTCTGTACAGAGCAGGGAGAGATCCTACCTTCAATTTGCTACATGTCATCAGTCCAATAATCACCCAGCACCCCACTCTCTAGGTAGGCACCCACATCCCTACAGCTACAAGTGTCCCTCTTTCTCATGGCAGTCAGTGACCCTTGGGCAAACAGAGACTGAATGGACATGGGATGGCAGGTGAAGATGTGATCACAGGATGCCAGGTGTCGGAAGGGACCTGCGGAGGTCATTGCGTCCACCCCCCTGCCAGAGCAGGATCGTAGAATCTAGTGCAGGTTGCACAGGAACATATCCAGACAGGGCTGCAAAGGCTCGTGGGGAGGAAGGCACTTTGTAGAACTTCTGTGCTTGGCTGAGGCAGCTGCTGGGGCACATGGCAGGCAAATGGGGAAACATGGCAGAGTCTTTAAGACAGCTGCACTTGGTAAGGTCAGCCAGGACAGCAGGAGCTGCCTCTTGTTTCAGGTCACACTGCCCCACTGCTGGGGATATCATGGGTTAAAATACATGTTCTTGGTCAGCACTCTAATTTGGGTAGAAAGAATGAGTGTTGGTTAATTTTGCATTCTTGCTATTTCCTGAGACACGGTAACAAAGAGGACACAATAAGCTGGTGCAGGATGTCAGCCTTTAAATTCACACAGCTTTGTCCTTAAACAGTAAAGATTTTTTTTTTATCCCTACTGACACCTCAATATATAGCAAAGGACACCCTGAAATGGTCATTGCTATTTCAAATGAACGAGTGTCAGCACACCACATTGTCAAAAGGAATTATGCACAAACCCAGGGTGCTTGAAAGCTGAACTTGCCCACAGTTGTGGGATTTTATGCAGGCGAGAAGCTGGTAGCGGTAGGAAATAACTCCATGTGGTGTTTTCCATGGGCATGTTTGAATTACACACACAAGGAGAGCCTTCCATTGTTCACCTCGCCAGCCTGAGTATATAATTTTCCTGCTGTCTTTCCCCCCCTTTTGTTCTTTTCAGCTATTTTGTGATTAACACTGTCTGGGGAAGAATTTCACTATTTTCTCTGCTTTAGCAGGATGTGAGTGAGGTGGTGCTGCTGCATGAATCTTTTAAAAGCAGCCTAAGAAATATTTAAGACCTCAGCCTAGGAGGAACAGCTCTCCCAGGCATAATTTTTGGTGCTGGTTGCAGCAGGGAGCGTATGCTGTGAGGAAAGTATTATTTTTCTAAATGGAAGGTGTCAGATGGTCACGCAATGTGACTGCATGTTCGAGATCACTGCCTCCCATCTGCAATTTGTGACGTGTGAAAGATTCTGCCCAAATGTGCTCACCAACTGGAAACCCTCGGCACTTTTTTTTTTCTTATCAGGAGAGACCAAGATAACCAATGGTTTTACAGATCAGGGATCCTATCAAATTAATATCATTCTAGGATAAAATCTGCTTTAAATACAACCGCTAAACTCCAGCAAAGTTAACTAGTAGATACGAGTTTGCTCGACTGATTAAAACCCCCTACTAGTAAAACAAGAAAACAGACATGCCTTTTTTTTTTTTTTCCTTAGGAAGAACTATTCTGCTCCTATCTTTTAACCAAAGGCTTGGTATAAAACATGACAGTCTTTTCCAGCAGTAATTAATGCCACCTAATTATAACACTTACTAGGCTCGTGCCAGGCTTTAATATACTGGGGATAGTTTATTCTTGTCCAGCTTCCCGCTGGATCAAACAAGCTGATTACTTATTGCCTCTCTCTGTTGGTTAAATGGATGCCACTCTGGCTGGGACACAGGCTTAGCAAAGGTTATTTGCCTTCAGAGGAGAATTTGAAGCCTCCCAAAAGGGGAAGATGCTTGGCAATGCTTCCCTTGCTCTCTGTCCAGCAAGAAAGGCACACCCAAGGGGTTATGAGCCTGCAAGCTGAACACCAGCTGTGCCAATGGGGTGGGGGACAGATGCCCAGGGGGTCCCAGACTGCAGGTGCCTGCTGCAAGGTTCAGGGGCTGCATGGGGCAGTGTAGCCAGAGCAGCCTGTTGTCAAGTGTCCCTGGTTCAAACAGGACAGAAAATGAGGCTATGAGGCAGCAGTCAGCCTAAACCAGTGTCCCATCTGGCCATGGCACCCTCAGCTTTGCCAAGGAGCAGTGCATGGTAACAGACTTGTAAGAACCATGCCTTGGCTCACTCAGTGTTTATAAACCTCAGAGTGTTCCAAAACAGGTAGACATGGTGAGTTCAGGGGATGGATATAAACCTTATCCAGCCACTGGAGCATCCTCTGGCGTTCTGTTGTCTGAGCTGACAGCTATCAGAGGTAGAACTCCTCTCCTCTGAGTTACTGCTTTTGCATTCATTGCATTTAATTTCCCTTCTTGGTTCATCCAGGAGGTAATGCAGCAGGCATCTCTACCAACTTCCCAAAAGGGAGCAGATGTGCTCATGACTCAGCACTGGGTGCCTGAGGAGGGGCTGCTGACCAAAGCTGTGTGATGAACGGTGCCATTACAGATGTGGCTGCAGCCATTTGCAAGTAGCAGAGCGATCTGTAACCTGACTGTTGTACACACAAAGAGGAACAGGAGAAGGAGAGGCTTGTACAAGTTGACTAAAACCTTTCTGGAAAGATAGCAACTGGCTAGGACCTGGTTAAAGTTATTAGAAGCTGTTCCTGGTACCGGAGTTAATTAGGTTACAGATACCTCTGCTGACTCCCATTACCACAGGGACAGACTTCAGGGACCTGTTCTTACAGAAAAGTCAGAGGCCAAAGTGCAGGAGAAAAACATTTGAGGAACAGCCTTTCATCTGTTGAAAAGCCATAGCAAAGTGGTGACCAAATCTGGCCTGCATTGCCTCTGGAGTGAGCCATAACACCAGCCTGGAAAAGAGGGAAGAGCTTGTCTCCATTTTCAGATCTTTCCATTAGGAGAAATACCAAATAGAAGCTACAGGTGCAGGCAGCTTCATTCAAGAGCTGGAGTGGAAGGTCTCTTGGGTCAAGGAGCCCCTCCTCATGTGAAGCCATGCCAGACATACCCACTGAGCTCTACTTGGTTTTGCTTGAGTCAGTGCAGCAGGAAGGCAGAGATCTTTCTTCATTGATTCAGAACCACTTTCTAGTTGGCTAGAAACCCTCCTAACCAGCCTGTTTGTGCTTCTGCCTACACTGTCCTTTAGATTACACAGCTCTTCTCTAGACCCATGTTTATCTCTTTTCTTCCCTTGTGGATGCACACAGCCAGAGGGAAATTATCTCTTCAGAGGCTTTGTTTTTTAACACAAATTAATACCTTCTGGTGTCTCATACAAAAAAGATCCTCATCCTGCTGACCAGCCTCCCAGCCCTTCTCTGCACCTGCCCACCTCATGCTCCTTTCTCTGGGTTTTAACCACCACACTATTTCAGATGATGCCTTGACCTTGCACAGTGGATATTCCCCTCCCTATGCCACAGCTACCTGACCTTCAACCTTCCAAGAAGCTTCTGCATGCTGGTTTTTCATAGTCTCCTTTTGATGTACAGGTCCTACTCTTCCCAGGCCATATCTAATCAATACATTCCCAGCTTACTATAAAAGGAACAAACACTGGGACTGTAAATCTCTCCTGCCCAAGCAGAGTGGAAAGCTTGCTACAGGCATTTCAAATGGAATCTGAAGCAGAGCCAGTTTTCTAAGGTGTTCAGGCATGCAGAAATGTTGAAGCCCCAGAGCACCTCTGTGCACAACTTCCTGCATCTATCTTGAAGCCCACCTCACCCAAGCTGGCTTCTTGCTTGTCCATGAGCATTGGAACCTTGGACAATTTGCTTTTAGGAGAACCTGGAATACTACAGCTCCGAGAAGAGATATTTGCCACACTCACATCTGATTTAGCAAACCAGTACAATCATAGAAGGTCAGGTTGGAAAGGACCCCAAGCATTATCTGGTCCAACCTTTCTAGGTGATAGGGTAGTTTAAATCAGATGGCCCTGTACCTTACCCACAGCCTTCCACCAATCACCTGTCTCTTCTCTAGTCCCATGGGAAGCGATGGCAAATCAACCAGACCATGGCACTAAGTGCCCCATACAGGCTTTGCTTCAACACCTCCAGGGACAGAGACTCCACCACCTCCCTGGGCAGCCCATTCCAATGCCAATCGCTCTCTCTGACAACAACTTCCTCCTAACATCCAGCCCAGACCTCCCCTGGCACAGCTTCAGACTCTGTCCCCTTGTTCTGTTGCTGGCTGCCTGGCAGAAGAGCCCAACCCCACCTGGCTACAGCCTCCCTTCAGGTAGTTGTAGCCAGCAATGAGCTCTGCTCTGAGCCTCCTCTGCTGCAGGCTGCACACCCCCAGCTCCCTCAGCCTCTCCTCACAGGGCTGTGCTCCAGGCCCCTCAGCAGCTTTGTCGCCCTCCTGTGGACACATTCCAGCATCGCAACATCTCTTTTGAATTGAGGAGCCCAGAACTGGACACAGCACTCAAGGTGTGGCCTGACCAGTGTTGAGTACAGGGCAGTTTCTGACCAGCAGTCACAGGACCATCATGTTCCTCAGAGTTGCTGTGCAAGGGGCTTGCTGTAAGTCACTAAAATGCAGCCCAGTGTTTTGTCAGCATTTGTTGTGAGGCAAGTCAAATGAAAAAAGGAAAAATATCCTTTGGATTTCAAAGGCTAGAGCCTGGTGAGACATTTTCTGACAAATGAAGACCATGCTGTAGGATTATTTTCATTTAAAAAAAAAGAGAGACTCTGAAAGACAACAACAGAAGTTATAAAAGCCCTAATGAAAAACCCTAAGCAACAGCCCAATGCTAAGAGTCTGTCACCTGCTCTGCCCTAAAACTGTGGTGAGCTCAGCTGAGAAGTGACCAGAACATCCCCAAATGTTAAGTGTGTGAGGCAGGAAACTTGGTGGAGATGGCTTTGTGGGAAGATTTGATATTGTTCGGAGAGCCACCCAAGCATGGCAGGGCTGGAATTCCATCTGTTCAGCTCTGCTCAATGAACTGGGTCACTTTCAACGGTTCACTAAATTCTGACTATCTAAAAAGTACAGTTATTATGCTTTTAAAATCTTGAGCTGCACAGCAAGATCACCTTCCTGTTTTTTTTTTAACTCTGTCACCCTCGAGTTTAGCACCTCTGCAAGGGGGTTAAGTGTAGTTCACAACCCAGATGATGGGTCATGTGTCACATCCAACATTTGGGTTTCTGGAAAGGAGATGTGAGCAAGTTTGCTTATTAATAAATACCCTTGTGGCAGAACAGCCCCTGGCAAGACTTTTTGTTTCCTGAAGAACTAACCTCTAACAGTGAGAAAAGTTGACCTTCCAAGACTGATCTTTGCTTTTTAGACCTGATGGAGGTTTCTGTGCACACTGGGGGCTGATCTCTGGTTGTAGCAAAAGACATTAAGTATTTGGATGGCCTTTTTGCACAGTTGCTCCTGGTCATTGTAAGAATAGCTACCAGAGCAGTGGCAGGTCATGGAAAGAATGTTTCTTGAGGGAACAAAACAACTTGCTGGAGGATGGGGAAAAGGATGAGGCTTGCTGAGATGGATAAAAACAAGAACATAAATACAGATAACAGAGTTGCTCCCTGGTTTCTGGCTGCCTCCCTTCCCTCTCCAACCTGCTGTCTGTGTAACTAATCCCTCTGCTTCCCAATCTCCCTGGCCAGCTCTCCAAACTCACCTTGAATGTAAGGCAAAATCTGGGATAAGGTAGAGGGGTGGAAAGGAGGTGAAAGAGTGGTTGGGAGCCCCTCCTGGGGACTCTGGTTTCTGGGAGGGCTGTTGTGTTCCTGCATTACTTTTTAACTTGTCTATTTCTGTCTCTAGCTGTATATAGATTGTAAATACCTGCTTGGATCTTGTGCTCAGCTGTAAATAGAAAGCTCCATTCTAATTTCTAGCACAGCTAAGTCTAGTTCTTGGATATTCAACCTCTCATGGGAGGAATTTCAAAGCAACTAATTACAGGTCACCTCTGAAAAATAAGTCTTGTGTGCTGTATCCAGGTTTGGCTTGAAAGAGCAGGAAATACATCTACCTCTGCCAAGACATGGATCTTCTTCCATGAACAACAGGCCTTAAGAATCAGAATCACAGAATTAACCAGGTTGGAAAAGACCTCTGAGATGATCGAGTCCAACTTATTGCCTAACATCTTCTAATTAACTAAACCACAGCACCAAGTGCCTCATCCAACCCCCTTTTAAACACCTCCAGGGATGGTGACTCCACCACCTTGCCAGGCAGCCCATTCCAATGCCACTTCTTCTGGGAAGAACTTCCTAACATCCAGCCTAAACCTGCCCTGGCACAGCTTGAGGCTGTGTCCTCTTGTTCTGTCACTGCTTTCCTGGGTGAAGAGATCAGCCCTCACCTGGCTACAAAGAAGGTGATCTCTACTCCAAAACTCACTTCTCATTCTTGTATTTAGTTCCAACTGATCCCTACATAGATCATACTAGGGCAGATTTACCATACTTTTTTTCAGTGTTATATCTTCTTTTTCCTCTGTCAAGGAGGTGAACAACATTTACCTGCCTTTCAAAGGTGCTCTGTGTTGCACAGAACATAACATCACGAAACCAAGAAAGAATGAGCACAGCTCACCAACAAAACTATATGGACCTCTAAAAAGAATCAAGTGAAATCAGCACTTTGGAATTTAATGTGAAGAACACATTATGGAGCCTGCAATTAAAGACTTTCCCCCCCTAGATGGTCACATAAATAAATGAACCATTCAGAGTGAATCAGTTCACTGAGAAGCAGGAAAGTGCACAGCATCAGCTTTCTGATCACCCCCTGACACGAGTACTGCAACTTCCACACCCTGACCTCTCTGTGCCAAATCCCTCCCCTCTAGTCCATTTGGGTCACTGACAGACAAGTACTCAGGATGAAACTCCTTGAGGAGATATTTAAACTTCTAAGCACTAAATGGACCTACTGAGTCACTGCAGATCCTGTATATTTAAACTCCTTCCAACTTAGCAGACAAATCTGAGGTCCAATTTTAGTGTAAAGCAGCAGCAGGATATAATAGTACCTCCCAGCCAGGCATGGACAGGCTGGTGGAGGAGATGAGGTCTCATTTTTGTCTAAGTCAGAGTCCTGGAGATGCAGAAGACAGAGAGTGCAGTACATTGATTTGGGACTTTGTACAGATAAATAAGATTCATCCTTTTCTATTGGGAAGGAAAGAATCCAGACTGCAAACTCTTTGAATTCTTGCAGGGCATTTTTTAGGAAAACAATAATATTTTTAAAAAATATATATAATAAAAAATAAAACCTTGCAAATATTTCAGGGGCATGAAACTACACACCAATGGCAGCATTATTTTTTCTTTATCAGTCAAAATGATTGTAAGCATTATTGTCAGATTCTCATGTGATTCTATTATAAATTTTCATTTCCATTTCATGACTGATTACATCCACTTTTCTATCTTACTTTCTTGCATACATTTCTTCAGTCTCTGACCAATATAACTGTGATAGCTAAAAGGAAAAAAAATGAGCTTTGGAGTTAATTTGCAGTATAGCTCCAAAGCAGACCTTCAGATACATCTTAAGAAGTGGCCACTGCATCTGTTCATTGATTTTATTGTTTTCTTTCCTGTGTCTGGACTGACCTTGCATCACTGTCCTACCAGTTAGTTGTTTTTCCTAGCTCTAGTTCTCGAGTGGTGGCTGGTGAGGAGCTGAGCCCTGTGGTGCAGGATCCAGATCAGCCCATCAACCTGCTGTTCAGCCTTTCATTTCACAACTGTAGTCAGGATGCAAGGCTCACATCTGGGTAGGGAGTGAGTGTCACAAATTCAGTCTAACCCAGGATCTGATGCCTTGCAGAGTAGCTTCTCCAGCCCTTATTCAGCGATGCAGGCATTATCTGCCTGACTGAAGCGGTCATTGCCTTGGTCATTACACAAGGGTGACAGGATATAAAACTGCCCTGCCCCTTCTATATGCTTAGCTATGAGAATCATCCAAACTGCTGGGGCTACCCCACTGAACTCCAAGGTTCAGGCAATTGGAAAGACAGAAGAGGAAGAGATCTTCTTCAGAGCTGCACTAGGTAGGATACAGACATAACCTATTTGCAAGGCAGTGACAAGCAAACAAGAAAATTAAGAGATGACAATAGGTCAGTTCCTGTAAGATGCAGAGTGTCATCAGCACTCTTGACAGCAGGTGACATTAGGCAGTTTTGAGAACATCCCACTGGAGCTGCAGGAGCACATCCCAGAAGCATACTTCTATGGTGCTCATCCTTTTGGGTGGCAGAGGCCTCCCAGTATGGTCCCTCCACATCCAGTATTATTACCATTTCTGCTTCACAGAAAGAGGGGCATTGAAGCTTAGAGAGGAAAACAGCCACACTACTAAAACCAGTCTTGAGTTTGGGTTCACGGTTAAGATCTGAAGGTGAAGTTCACATGGCTGATGTTTGACTTCTACCTTGAGGACACCTAAGGCTGAGAGGAGAGGGAATGAAGAGTGAAGAGTTTTTACTTCATAAATCTTAAAAAATTACAGTGTAGAGTGCCTCTGATGGTGCAGCTACCCTCATGCTGCTCAGATACTGAGGCACTCGGAGAGGGAGTGAAGATAACCCTGTGTGTGATTTACCCTCACTTTAGCATGGTTCTGCATTGTCTTGCACTTTGCAGTTGCCTCTGTCTTTATGCAATGAGCCCAAAGCACCTGTTAGACAGTCCCTCTGGCCTGGGAATGTGCTGAGTCTGTAAGCAAAGCTACACAGAAAATACTTTGTGAATCAATAGCAACAGAATCCATGATTTTAAATTCCAGTCTCTTAGTGTATAACTCTTTTACTTGACCTAGTGTCAAGTGACTCATGCTCAATATAAAAGGGTTTCTGGATTTTGCTTGGCTGGGTTTCATTTGGGGTTTTGTTTGCTTGGTTTTAGGAAGAACCAGATGAGCAAAGGAATAGGAAGGAAAGCACTAAAAGCAATGGAAAGAAAAGGACTCTGCATTGACCACATCAGTATTTGCTACTGATTTGATGTAATCAAATACATATGGTCAAAGGTATAGCAGATAAATAATAATGAGATGAAGTGACAATTAACAATACAGCAGGTAAATAACAAGATGAAGTGACAATTGACAACTACCCTGGACTACCAAATCACACAATGGAACAGGATGGCCAATCCTTTAAACATATTCCTATATATGCAGTGTAGGGGTTACAAAAAAAATCTGTATTAAGGGAAGAGGTTTCAATCTGATTGGCATGTGCAAGAAGTATCTGGCAGAACAAAAATGTCCTTGGAATTTTTTAAAAGCATGGATGACAACTTCATAGCTTCTGAAAAAACAAAACAATCCACACCAGTTGTATCCAACGTGGTACAAGCTATACTGGAGTTCATCTAACAGAAGAAGAGAAATTTATGTCTGAAATAAAATCTGACAACTGCTCAGGATTGTAAATTGGCTGTGTTTGCTATGTGAAAACAGAATCCAGCCCGAATCCCCAATACATCTGTCTGGTGCTTTACAAAAGGTGCATTTTACACAGCCTAAAATATCTGAGCCACGTAATTTAAGCAGAAAAATATGAAGGATAACTGCAAACTGTGTGAGAAATAGCTACCTCACCTAATTCACATAAGTCCAGAAGAAAGGACATATGAGCTAAGAAAGCATGGAAATACAAACAGCTATAAATACCAAAGCCAAAAAGGAAAAGTTAAAAGGATGAAATGCCAATTGCAGTGAGCAGGCATTAGAAGCAGAGTAATACAGAAAACTGAATAGTAAAGCTAATGGACATGACAAAGTTTGCAGATAAAGAACTAAAAGAAGAATGAAAGAAGAATCTCTTACTAGGATTCTATGACTAAAAGAATCTTTTCAGTCTCAGAAGAATAAAAAGGGTCTGAATGGAAAGGTGTTTGTAAAGATGACAGAAATGTTAGAACAAACATTTATTATATAAAAGGGTAGAAGCATTCAAGGGATTTCTCTTTCACCTGGGAGTAAAAAAGTGGATCTATGTTTGCATGATATGAAACTGCCACTGTACTATTTCCCAGTGTTCCCAACTGGAATCACAGAAACAGTCTGTTTGGAAAAGCCCCTTAGGATCACCAAGTCCAACCCATATCCCGACTCTACATGGCTCACCCTAAACCATATCCCCAAGCACCACATCCAAATGACCTTCAAATACATCCAGGGTTGGTGACTCCACCACCTTCCTGGGCAGCTCATTCCAGTGCCTAACTACTCTTTCCATTAATTTTTTTTTCCTAATGTCCAGTCTAAACCTACCCAGTTTCAGCTTGAGACCATTCCCTCTTGTTCTATCACTAATTACCTGTGAGAAGAGACCAGCACCAACCTTTCTATAGCTTCCTTTCAGGTAGACAGCCATGAGGTCTCTCCTCAGTTTCCTCTCTTTCACACTAAACAGCCCCTACTTTTTCACTTGTTCTACATGAGATGTATTCTCCAGGCCTTTCATTAGCTTCATTTCTCTCCTCTGAACTGACTCCAGGACCTTGACATCCCTCCTTTACTGAGGTGTCCAAAACAGAACACAATGCTTGAGATGTGGCCTCACCGGAGCAGTGTACAAGGGGACAATCACCTCCCTAATCCCGCCAGACACAGCAGGAGTATTATTCTATTACAACAATATATCAGGATGATTGTAGGCACCCATCACAATAGGTGCCTAAAATCACCAGACATTCTATTCAGAGCTAGCCAAAGACCTCTTTAGATTGTGAGCACTGTTTTTTTTACAGTTCTTGAAACGATCCAGATGTTGCAGAGGAGGAGGAGAAAGGCAGCACTGTGCCAGTGTTTGAGTCAGTGCTATGACCCTGCTGGCTCCAGGCCTCTCAGGCTGATATCATCCAGAGTTTTGCAATGGATTTGACAGAAGATTTAATTAACAGCTAATATAGTGTAATTAGTAGCAATTAAGATGGTTTTACAGAAAACAGTTCTTGCAAACCTAACTTCCTAACATTTTGATGAGGTTATTAATTTAGTTGGCAATTACACTGATGTAGGATACTTCAACTTTTGTCAAGTGTTCAGCCTGGTGCCTCAAAGTATTTCAACTGACACACTACAGCCACACAAAATCAGTGTGGCACAAGTTAAATGCATTACAATTGGGCAAAAGGTATGTCTTAAAATGTAATTATAAACAACAGTCCTCACTCACTGTGTTTGTTGCTCCTGAGGTGCTTGCCTCAGCATCATAAAATGGTTTGGGCTGGAAGGGACCTCAAAGATCATCTAGTTCCACAGGCTCTGCCATGGGCAGGAACACCTTCCACCAGACCAGGCTGCTCAAAGCTTCATCCAACATTGATCAATGACATGGAAGAAAACACAAAATCATTCTGGCAAATTCTGCAGATGATGTGACATGTGGGACCATGTTAAACAATGGCTTGGAGAGATCTCTGCTGCAGGAGGGTCTGCTTGCTAGGACAGCAAGATTTCAGTGAAGCTCTATTTGCTATATCTAAGGAATTACACCAGGAATAGAGAGGGCATCTTCATAACAGAGGCAGTGAAGATAATGCCTGGTCCAGTCTGGTCCTGCATGAGCTGGGGTTTGTGAGCATATACACAGATGGATTTGGTTGTGTCAGCTGTAATTACTGAAGTCCTGTTTATGTGCCCTCATCTCAGGTCGATACCAAGTTGCAGGTGGAACATGAAGGAAAGTCAGAGATAATGATATATGAGAGAACATGCCTTACTAAAGAAGGCTTGAGCACTATTTGCCTTGTCAGGGTGAATCACAGTATGTTAGGGGCTGGAAGGGACCTCAAAAGCTCATCCAGTCCAACCTCCCTGCCAGAACAGGATCACCTATAGCAGATCACACAGGAATGCATCCAGGCAGGTTTTGAATATCTCCAGAGACAGAGACTCCACTACCCCCCTGGGCAGCCTGTTCTAGTGCTCTGTCACCCTCACAGTGAAGGGCAAAGATGGTTCTGAAAGATGGAAAATTGATGCTAAATGGGTCCTCAGACTTCTAGTCAGAAATACAGCAGCTGCTGGGGCTGGAGCAGTAACATTTTTAAAGCTAAACGATGAGCAAATGACTTTGCAGTAATGAAAAACCTGGTCAGTCAGTCCCAAATAAACATTTCTTTTCTGTCTTCTTGACTTTGCTGCTGATTTTGCTGTTTAAGAGTGAAAGATTCGTTGCAAAGCTAGATCCAGAGCTAAAGGCAGAATGTTCAGGAACTAGAGGTTTAACAAGTCCTGCTAATAAGCCCATTATTTCCATTTCCTAAGCAGGCTCTGTAGATCTTACTCTGCCTGGGAGCTGGATAAAAACAGCCAGCTAATGTACTAAAGGTCAAAATTTCCAGGAGTGCTCTACAAATGCATTACAACCAACTATTAATAATTCTCTCCTTTTTTTAAGGGCTCTGGTCATGTCCAAGGGAATGCCAGCTACATTTTTCTTAATGTATGAGCACAAGTTACACATAACAACCTAACAACACAATACTGCCTCTTTAATGCTAATCTATTCCTTGCAATCTACTAGATACATGTAGAATCATTGGTGTGTATCAAGAGAGCAAAATCAGATTCTGAAAATATCTGAAAGGATGCACTAGAGTGTACATAATAATGTATTTTAATCTGCCAGGCCTTAAAATTAATCATGAATTCCCACAGAGATTTTAATAATTTTGAGATGATGTTTTTTGTTTTTTTTTTTTTTCATAGAGTGATATTCTTGGACAGAGTTCTTGAAATGCTGCATGGAAATGTGTGGGGGAGGAAAAAAATGGGGGCCTGTTTTCAATTACCAGGTTAGCTAAGAAACAGATAGGAGAGCTACTCTTTAATTGGTTGGTTTATTCTATTGTTTTTGCTTCCACCTAACAGATAATCAGTAAGGGACCTCAAACAAACTTCTATCACATCATAAAGTTGGCATACAGCATAAAGTTTATCTCTTTGGTTATGTTCTTAAGAGAACAATCCTCATCGGCAAGCACAGAAACTGAAGGACTTGAGAGGCTGAGGGAGCTGGGATTGGTTAGCCTGGAGAAGAGGAGGCTCAGGGGTGACCTTATTGCTGTCTACAACTACCTGAGGGGTGGTTGTGGCCAGGAGGAGGTTGCTCTCTTCACTCAGGTGGCCAGCACCAGAACAAGAGGACACAGCCTCAGGCTGCGCCAGGGGAAATTTAGGCTGGAGGTGAGGAGAAAGTTCTTCACTGAGAGAGTCATTGGACACTGGAATGGGCTGCCCGGGGAGGTGGTGGAGTCGCCGTCCCTGGGGCACTTCAAGGCAGGATTGGACGTGGCACTTGGTGCCATGGTCTGGCCTTGAGCTCTGTGGTAAAGGGTTGGACTTGATGATCTGTGAGGTCTCTTCCAACCCTGATGATACTGTGATACTGTGACTAGAAACTTCTTGGAGACGTTTAAGCCATGAGGTTAACAGTGGCTTCATGCTCCAGGGCTTCCTCAAGTTATTAGGCACAGGCCCTATAAAGATAATTTTAGGATCTCATTTTGTCCTAAACTTTATTATCCCTATATGAAAACCAATATATCATGGCTCACCATGGCTTCAAGACACTCAGGGCCATAGTTCTCCTCCAAATACCTACAACTCCTACTATCATGTTTTACCAGATCAACTCTTCATGATCACAACAGACCCAAGCTATTTGATTTTTTGTTAAGTGCTCTGTCTTTGACATATGGCCATGTATAAATTGTGGTAAACAGCATTGCTATTGCAGGTCTATGACTTCCAAGGCTGAAAAAAGTGTTGGTTCAAACCATGCTATTTCTATGACTTCCAAGGCTGAAAAAGTGTTCATAGAATCAAAGAATCAACCAGGTTGGAAGAGACCTCCAAGATCATCCAGTCCAACCTAGCACACAGCCCTACCCAATCAACCAGACCATGGCACTAAGTGCCTTATCCAGGCTTTGCTTCAACACCTCCAGGGACAGTGACTCCACCACCTTCCTGGGCAGCCCATTCCAATGCCAATCACTCTCTCTGCCAACAACTTCCTCCTAACATCCAGCCTAGACCTCCCCTGACACAACTTCAGACTGTGTCCCCTTGTTCTGTTGCTGGTTGTCTGGGACAAGAGAACAACCATACTGTATCTATGACTTCCAAGGCTGAAGAAAATGTTGATTCAAACCATGCTATATCTATGACTTTCAAGGCTGAAAAAAGTGTTGTTTCATACCACGCTATTGAGTCCACCAAACCAAAGTCTTTCTAACACATGTGCAATTAAACCAAGCTCCTGTGCACCTCTGTTCCTCAGGAGATATTCGTGGCATTAGGAATCAAGCACGACAAGCAAAATACATTTTAATACTTTAAAAAAAAAAACCTTGTAACTTTTTAATTAAAGAGTATTACTTCTGTTCTACCATTTATATGAATTTTGCACAGCTGTTTGCACTAATATGCGTTAAAATGGGCAATTACCACAGCAATCATGGAATGAGACAACACTCTTGCTCCATTTTAAACATATAGCCCTGCTTTTATCTCTCTTTCCCCCCCCAGACTCACCTGGTTTTATGCTCTTTGCCTGCTTGTTTGTTCCTTTCTAACAGCTGGTGCCAACAAATATTTCAAATACTGAATATCTGACACATTTCTGGGTCTTGTGTTAACAGCTTCTGGACTGAGTTTTTGTTGCCCTGTTTTAACGCTTAGGAGAAGCAAGAGGCAAACCAAATAGCGATGTTTATGATGAGAGGGTGGATGAAGGGGTCGAGGAAAGCTGGGAAGAGCTGAAGTGTGTCTGACACAGCAGTTTCTCTCCTGTACCACTATTTTATTTTTATGAGGCTGCAGCAAATTGATAGCTTCTGATACCATAGTCAATAAAACGTTGTGTAAATTCCAGCGATGGGCTGGAAAAAAGATTGAATTAAAAGGGAGGTATTGGGTCACAGCCATATTTCAAGTCATTTCTGTGCTGCCTTATCCCTGTACATGGGGGGAAGCAGGTTCTTCACAGCTAACCACCCAATTATTACCTGCTGAGCCCCCAATATTGGATTTGCATCTAATTGCCCCCCTCTTTTTATGCAAGACAATTTACTAACAGTTTCCATTTCATGCCTTAGGAAATATATATATATATATATATATATAAATAATTTTTTTTTCCCCTCAGAAAGTTTGGACAAGTCACAAAAAAAGTGTAGGGGGGATGGATTTCAAAAGAAAATGATTCTGAAATCTTCCTGATCCTGGAAAACATTTCTTTTGTAAGTATAGCATGGCTGTCTCTTTAGCTATAATTGCCATATCTTTATTACTACTTCTTCCAAGAAGAAGTTTTCTGCAGGATCACAGGATGATTCAGGTCAGAAGGGACCTCAGCAGGTCTCTAAGCCAGTCTTCAACTAGGCTCAGCCACGAGCTCATATCAGGTGCTTGGAAATTTCACTGATCAAGACTTGAAGAGCTCCAAGAATGGTGTCTGCATAACCTTCTGGGGCAGCCTTTGGCACTGCCTCACTGTGTTCCTGAGGAGATTCCCCCCCCCTTTTATCAGTGTGAAGATGCCATACTACTTCTGGCTCATGCCAGTTTCTCTTGTCTTCTCACCATGCACAGTTACAGAGATTGGCTCCATCTTCTTACTTATTTCCCACAGGTGCTGGAGGGCTGCCATTAGGTGCCACTGAAGCTGTCTCACATCCAGGCTGAACGAGTGCTGGTCCTGCCTCCTCACAGGACTGCAGCCTATGATGTTTTTTGCTTAGGATATAGATTCTGCATTTGTCCTAAGTCCTAGCAGTCTTCTTCACGGCACCCCACGCAGCTCTTCAAGCTTTTTTTGCCATCTTACTGTCACAAACTAACACTATCCCTTACTTGCCTCAAATTGTGCCACAAAAAATGTGACCTGAGCCAGTAGAGCTCAGGTCACAAGGACTATGTGGCTCTCTCAAACTCTCTGGGGCCATTCTCCATCTCAGTATCTGGCATGTTTAAGAGCTCCACAATCTCTAACAACCTCTAGAGACAGGCTTACTGCTATATGCTCACAGGAGTTTCAGCACAGGATTACAGGATTACAGGATGTCAGGGGTTAGAAGGGACCCAAAGAGATCATCAAGTCCAGCCTCGCTGCCAGAGCTGGATCAGACACTTGCTAGAGCACAAAGATTCTCCTGCATCCTCAGCTCCCCTGTGTGATGAAGGAATGAGCTGGCCATGGGCAATGAGGATTTTTCTCCACATCATGTACAATCAAATGCATCCCATTTACAAAAAAGTCCCAAACCAACAACCAACCAAACCAAACAATAAAACCACCACCTCTCCCCCAAACCACAACCAACAACCCCCCACAAAACCCCCTCAAATGCCCCCCCCCCCCAAACATTCCCTCATCCCTGCAAACCAAACCAACCAACAGATGACCCTAAGCAACAGCAATCAAAGACAACCTCATCTTTCACCCTTGAGTACTGCACTGGAGAATTCCAGAGGTGACTGCTCCTGCCACCTGCCTGGCCACGTTGTAAAACTGATGCCACTTGGTATTTGTGGAAGAAAAAGAACAAGAGCAACAAAAATACTAAGAAGAGATCTTAGAGATCTTGTGGGCAGTCTTTGCATTTGGGCTTATTAAATTCTGTATGATTTGGAGGGAAAAAAAGCCCACATATTTGTACCCTCCAGCTGATTTATTAAAAGCTTTAATGTTTATCATTACATTAATTTGATAGACTATGACAAGAGTGAAGTATGTTCCAAGCTTCCCCTACAAGTGATGGTGCCCATAATACTAAAATATAGTTCACATTTTATGCAGCAACTTTTATAGAGAAGGACTCCAAAGCATTCACAAACAGGAACAAACAGACAAATACGACTTTGCTTACCACTGAAATGCAACCTGGAGCTAGAGATAGGTACTCAGCAGTGCACAACAGAAGAAGAGTTTATGACAGAGCAGAAAGAAATATTTTGCACCTGCTAGAAACTGCAAAGGGAATTTAGCTAAGCGAAATGAAATCCCCTAACTCAGCATCTGGAAAGGACATCCTGCTTATGTACTTTTCCTCCTGGAAAAAGGTCTCATTTCTGGCTCTTCACACTCAGTCTTTTAGACCATGCTGACTCACCACGAGCAGTGGAACTCGGAGAAGATCATAGGAGTGAAACCAAAGGGATTCAACAAAAATTACTCCAAATAACAGATGGGATTACTAAGGAATTATTGACATTCAGGAGACCTGAAGAGCTACCCTATGGAACCAAGCAGCATTTATACTGCACGCTACTTCTGGTATGACACAGAGTGATGCAAATGCCTTGTGGAAAGAGGTGTCACTGCATCAGAGTATTCCAGAAGAGCAGCATTAGGAAAGCCATACACGACTACCTCACACCCAGCCTGATGCCAGCATTAACCCCTTCACCATCCTCTCCTCACCAACAATCATTACCCCTGCTCACCAACCACTTCACCTCATGCTACTGGGAGCACCGGGACCGTGTCTGAGACGCTAGGAAGGGTCCTGCAGGCATCCCTGCAGCGTTTGTTCCAGCAGAGGTTTAAATGGCAGCTAGAGAGAAGGGACTGCTGTGCCCAGACGCTGCAGTGTGAGCACTGGTGATGAACAGGGAAAACACTGTAAAACACTTCAAATATGTCTATAACAAGACAAATTGTAACCCCTGTATAATCATTCTGAAGAGCTAAGCAATTTTTTAAATAACAACTAGGAGTATCATCTTGGATTCCTTTATTAATGTCTGCTTAGTAATTACACTCCTGGAAATTAATGTGATATTTACTGAATTGCTAACATTTTGTCCTTTTAATTAAACACCTCCTTAACCAAAGCAAGGTTGAAGCCAACATATCCAAATGAAGCAGTGAGAACTCTGTGCTTGCTACCAAGCCCTCAGATATTTATTAGTAAAGTCTGGCATCTAAAGTTGGCCAGATGCTTGGTGTAGCACCTTGTATGGATGCTGTGCCACTATTGCCAAGAAAAGGACAAGTACAGAAGACATCAGAATAAAAGCAGAGAGAATGATGATGAGAGAAGGTGAAATTTTAAGGGCAATCTCCAAGAGATTCTCTTTCTGGCCCCAATGACATGTACCACAGTAATGCAGAGAGATCATCTCAGACAGTATTTTGCTCGACTGTACCATGTTCAGCATCTCCTGCTGCCACCATAAATGCCCAAACAAGAGGGCAACAGCTAGTCCTACTAATTCCTTAGCCTCAGTGTTATCCTTACCCCACTCAAAGCAAAGGGGCTGTGGCACTGTTGCCTGTGAAAACATCTGGATCTCCAGGAAAGGAACAAGGTTCTTTTGTGACATGCTGCTGCTGTGCCCTGGGGTGTCAAGAGACAAACAACATAGTTGTTCGTGTGCTTTCTGAAGCTCAGTGCGAGCACAGGCACAGACATCTCACTGCACTGACAAGTATGTTCTGAAACTCAGGGAAATGCTCATTGTCTTTTGCCTGGTGACCTTGCACAGAAACTGTAGTTCATACCTGGCCTGGCATTCTGTCCCAGCAAAACCAAGACAGGGAGTTAGGAGAAACTTGCCTCCTTGCTGCATGCTGTGGTGGTGTCTTTCTTTGTTGGCAAGGGATTCAACCTGCATTTGAAGCAGAAGGTACAAAAAGCAGCAGAAGCACAAGCTCATACAGCTTCTTTTCTGTGTGCTGGCAGGGAGTTGAACCTCTGAGTTAGATCCCAAGTCCTGAGTAAGTCAGGTTTTAGAGTGACTTTGGCCTTTCTAGCCATTTCCCAATCCAAGGGCGTGCATTTGCTGAGGAGTTGCTGAGCCCACTCCAAAGATAAGTGAGGATGCTCTCATGTGCATCCCTTCTATTCTCCAGGATTTTATTTTTCCCTGGGGAGTTTAACTCCTACTTCCACATGCTGGGAGCAAGGGATCTGCATCTCATCTAATCTTGTAACCATATGTAGCATCTGCTGCAAAATTATGAACTGGACAGATTTCCCCAGCATTAAGGCCCTGGGATTCTCAGGGAATTCAATAGTTATGATCAGATTTTAACAAAGTGCAAATTTATTAGAGAATTGTATTCTTCAGTCAGATCACAATGAAATGCTTTTTAATAATTGCTTTCAGCAAGTTTCCTAAATAGCCTGAACACTTCTAGATAAAAACCTATGGAATGAACAAAATCCCACATATTTCAAGACCATTCCCTGAAGTCTGCCACTTTGAAGTGTTAATTTTAGGACATAATCTAATATTATTTGTGTCTCACTTAAATCAGGTTTTTGTAATATCTTTATTTCTCTAATTTTTGACTGTCATCTGGATTATTATGGAGGAATATTGAGTCTGTCTAGTAGATTGTCTTTATTAAAATTGTCTTAAGGGTACAGTAACTTTGTGAGTTACTCTTACATGTAGTGTCCTGGTCATGATTATCCAGCCTGTCAAGACAGCATCAGGACCACAACCAGGTGAGTTTTAAAGTTAGCTGATGTCAGTAATGACTTGCCAACATATCTGTTTTGAAAGGCTGCCTAAGACCAGAGATAACTGAAGTCCAAGATTTAAACTAGAGGATTTTTATGCCACAACACAGTTACTGCCACATCCTAACTCTGCAAACCTATCAGTAACTAAAGTTTAAATCCACAAGTGTTGCTGTCTTTAATGGGACCATTTCTGTGCCTAAAAAAAATCAATCATGTATACACATGCAGAACTGGAATCACAACAACAGAAAACAGATGCAATGATTAATTACCCAATTGAAAGTTGTTCACAAATACTGTGTCTGGCAACTCTATAAATCCATTGAAATCTGTGCTAACAATAAATGATCAAGGCCTGATACCGGGACCATAGCCTAATTGGTAGGACAGGAAGAGATAGATCCAAGAGGTATTAATGAAGAGTACATTTAGACATGGGGAAGATCTTTCTGGAAGTAAGAGCAGAGAAGTGTGATCACAAGTTGTTTAGGGAAATGATAGATTTGCCACCACAGAGGAACTCTAAAGAAAAGGTTAGGCAAAATTTCCAGGTATTTTTTTTCCTGGTTTCACTCCTTGTCTTGTGGCAGAGGAGCAGAGAGGGTGCTCTCTGGGGCTCTTCCACCTGGCCTGCTAGTGAGTTGTCAGTGTGGCATCCTTGCTGCCAGAGCACAGTTTCACACTCGCTCTGGATCAGTTTAGGAGCAGATCCCCAAAAGTGAAGATCAGACATGAAGCAGGCAAAGCACACAGCTGTGCTCTTGCAGACCTGGTCTGAAAGCACAACACAGTGTTTGTAACAGCTTGTTGGTCACTGTGGCCTGGGTTCAGCTTCAACTCTGCCCTTCACAGATGTGTCAATGCTGTATCTAAACCTCTATCCATGTAATTTCTCAACATTTCTGCCTTCCAAACCAAGTTATGATGTCCTTCATGCCCTAGGCCCTGGTGAGATGCTGACTGCTCCTTGGCCCATACAAGTTGCTCCCACACCCAACTGCTACATCCAGGCAAGCACTTCCTTGCTTTTTCCATTGCTGTTGTTCAGGCTTGGGCAGAGCATTATACAAATAGCAGCAGACTCACTTCGTTGTGTTCTTGAAGTTTTTTTGGTCTGAGGTACCTATAAAAATTGGAATCAGTACCACAGCTGCTGTGCTGACAGCTCAGCCTTGCTTCTACCTGAAACTCCCACATTATGCACCCTCCAGCCATCTGCAGCTCCTCTCTTCTTAGCTTGCAGGCTGTATCCAGGCTGTGTTGTACACATTGGTACAGCATCTAACACACTGGGTCCAGGACACAGCAGTGTAGCCTGTAGGGCCAACAGCACTGCAAAGAACTGACAACAGTGTCTGAGAAAGGAGCAGTGTATACTATACATCTGCAATCTAATGTCTTCAGCACTACCATCTGGATCATCTTAAGGTTCCATATGCTATGTAAGTGCTTTGTAAGAGCAACTCCTGACATAGGTTACAGATTTCTGGAAACTAGGAAAAGGAGATATTGAACAGCTACTGCTGCTATCTCCTTTAACAATGTTTTTGTTCTCTTATCAGAGAAATCCTGATGTGACAAAGGAACTGAGGGCATCATAGAATCACTTTGGTTGGAAAAGAGATTTAAGACCATTGAGTCCTGCAAATCTGTATGATTTCTCTGGCTGTGCTTTGCATGCTACTCCTTCTGTTTGCAGTGCTACAGTTTGCTGGTACAATATTTTGAATACCCCTGGCTGCAGAGAGAGCTCTCAGTTAAGTCACCCCAGAAGCCAGAACTATGTGTAAATGGGAGTGTGGTCTCTGAAGTTTCTGCTTCTTAAGTTTATGGAAGTTCTTCGAATCATTAATAATTTCATTAAGGATGGAAGCACACAGCACTTCTCTCCCTCTAGTCGGAGATGTGCCAGATTGTTGTTTATCTGTGATCTTCCCAGCAATCTATGAAATTTGAAGTCTGGAGTGATGCATATTTAGGTCTTGGAATCTGAAATTTCCGTTTAATGCCACTTTCTCATCAAGTGTAGAGTATGGTGTACATCTCCAGATGGCCTATACAAATGCTCTGCCGTACTTCACTCACTTTTTGAATGTCAAGCATCTCTGGGATTCGGCACATCACCAATTAGCATCTTATATCCATTTGACAGAAATGATTCCTCATTATTTCATACATTTCTTCTTTAATAATATTTGCACACTGAATTCCTCTCTGCTAAGAGAACAGGAGGTAACTGCAAGATCAGGGACTCTTTGTGAAAGGTTTCTCTTCTGTGCTATCCTGAGTTGTCCATTTGTTTAAGCTAGTGGCCATCTCCGAGCTGAAACTCGATCAGTGAAGGACAGTTGCCTTTTGGTCTCACACAGCACTGAGCAAACACTCAGTACTTGCATGAGTAGCTTTTATATTGTGTTATTAAAGGATGGGGGTGCTTGTAACCATTCCACACCTCCCAGCAAAACTGAGCAGAAACCTCCAGTAGCCTATGCCCAAATCTGGACACCAGCTTGGGGTGCTGCCACTTATGGCATCCCAAAACCAACTCCCCAGAGCAGCTGTTCCCACTCCAAAGTGCCTCACAAGTAAGGGGCCATAGCACCTTTTGTTCTTGCTGTAGAATCACGAGGTGTGATCTCACTGAAAAGCAAACCTCATCCGCCAGCGTTTTACAGCCAGGTTCCTCTCTCTCACCCTCACCCTATGCAGCTCAAGTACCTTACGAGTGCTGGTAGCATCTCAGCAGCTCTAACTTCCTGTGCCTGTGAGCATGAGCGTATGCTGCTCAGCCTGAGGGGATCTGGCTGGTGGCAGAGCCATGGGCTGCAGTGGTGTGAATCAGCAGAGGCCTGGTGATGTTCCCTCTGCTGAGACGCTCACTCCTCACAGCTTTACAAAAAGCAAACGTACTCACATGCCATGCCAGGAGCATGCAGTAAAAGCTGCTAGAGGGAGATGCAAAGGGTGAGGGAATGCTGGTGGTGACTCAGCGAGGCAATGAAGCCAGGACTTCATCACCTTTCCCACTTCTTTGTGTTTTGTTTTGAAACCAAGAGATCATGGGCAGGCACAGGAAAGAAAATGTTTGTATGTGACCCCGTCCTCAGCTTCCCAGGTGAAAATGTAAAATATATGCAAGCAGTTTTTTAAAATGCACATTATGTTTCTGATAGAGCAGAACTGCTGGAGCAGATCAGATCTCTCAGTTAAATATGCATTCATACATTTAAAAAAAATGTGTAATATTGACTCGATCAGATGTAATGGCTCCTGTAGAGTCATTACCGGCTGCAGTGCAGGCTCTTTATTTGCTATTGTATCAATTTGTAGGGTGGACTGTCATGGTGTTAATACAGATGTATGTTAATAACAGTATGGAGGCAGAGAAGAGGCTGCCTGTCAGCAGCCAGATTTTAATTCCAGCATTTTTAGCCTTTTGAAAATATACTGCAGCTTAAATTCTCCCTGCCTGCTGAGCAGGGTCTGAAGCGTGGCCCTGGGTCGGTGCTGCATGTGGGTCACCAGCTCCCAGTCTGCAGATAGTGGGGCACATATTGCAGGTACAGCAGCAAGATGCAATGCAGGGTGGAAGAGAAGGAATTTGGCCTGAAAAGATCAGATGGTGTGTATCTTCACTGGCAAACGAAACCGCTGTAGGGCTGGAAGACAGTGTGTGTGAACAGATCAGAAAAGGGCCTGATTTGTATTTGCTTTGACATGAGATAAAAATATCTAAGGCAATTGCAGCTAAAATATGAAAGGGAAAATATATTTTCTAAGCTCAGATACCATATTGCATGTCTTGGACATGTGAACCATTTTTACAACCAATTTATAGATACTTAAAGGACTGAAACAAACAGAGCTATAGAGAAATAAGCAGCAGCCTTACAATAATTTCTGTAACTTCATACTGCTGCAACCCACCAGCTCACAGAAGAAGCCCTCCACGTAAAGGCAACCAGAGAAACTATAATGATTTTCAGATACAGTTGACAAGAGACCATTTAGTAAACTTTCCTTTTTTTTTTTTTTTAACTAACAGTATGCAGGGATGCTGTATTCTAGCCTGCTACTAATAATCTCATCAGAATGCAAAAGCAGTGACTGTGTTATAAAACCAATGATCTGTTATATTCTGCAAGAATTTACAAAAGCCTAATGTCATTTACTACACCACGAGAACCATACTTGGATTAAGAAAACAAAAAAACCCCAACAAAAAACACAACTCCAGAAACCCCATTGTAGCTGATGAGAAACCAAACTGTGTGCTAATGCCAACTCTGAAAGGTAAGGCACATCTGAGGGTTAAAAACCAGAATATATCCTGAGCTGGGGAAGTGGGATGGGGTTTGTGACTGGGAAAGGGTCGCCCACGTTGATCTGAACTGTGCTTGTATCACAGATTTGCTATGGCTGCTCAGTCCTCCTCGTCCTGCAGTGCCGGCAAGGCTTGTGCCCTGGGAACTTTGCCCAAGGAGAGTTTGTTGGTTTGGGTTTTTTTCCCTAACACTTCTGACAGAAGAATGAGTGCATCGTTCCCAGAAAGAGGTTTTCAACTGATTGCAAAGAAAGGATCTTTTTTTTCTTTTCTATTTTGTAGAACACTGAATAAGTGACGCAAAACCTAGACAGACCCAGGACCTTGCCATGCACTGAACCTATCATCATCATCATCACGGTTATTCTTTTCATCAGCAATAAGATGTGTTTTGCAAACATAAACTAATTAAGCCCCACAACCTTGGAAATGAGCCTGTAATTTCCTATAAAAGGAGAAAGTTAAGCGAAGGCCAGATTGTGACACACTTACTAACTACGAGCGCTCCACAAGTAGCTCCATTGACTTCGGCGAGACCCTTTTTGGTGTAATGTGTAGTTCAATGAGAGGTATCACAGCCTGGTGTTAAATGACTTGCCTGGAGGCACACAGCGAGTCAGAGCGGGGCAGCACCAGGCTCCAGGACCCAATTCCATCACTCCCAGGGAAGTAAATTGTACCGAAGTTGATGGGAGCTGTGTGCGTGTGCTCGACAGGACCCAAGGGCCCCCCCTTGACTCCTACCTGCCAGCCTCGCTCTCAATCCCTCCGTCCAGGCTAGGGAAGAAATAACAGTACAAAGAGCTCCTTGGAAACAGCCTGCAACGAGTTGTGCCACTTGGAGAATTTCAGGTGTCACTGGCACTAGTGCTTGCTTGTGTCAAAGGCTGAGATCACTTGTGCCATAAAAATCCAAATCCTTACTCTGGCGAATTGGAGTGTAGAAGGTATTTGCCTTTAAAAAGGCTGGAGACAGGGGGCAGCCAGGCTGCCTGGGTCAGGGCTCAGCCCCTGAGCAGCTAGGGACAGGTTCTGGGCTGCCACAGTCTGCCAAATTGTTGGCATCTGGTGGGCAATGGGAACAATCCCTGCACAGCCCTCAGGGCAGCCAGGTACCCCGGTGTGACACCAGCTCTGCTTGGGTGCAGGCTGCAGGTGCTGCAGACAGCTTGGGACAAGGAGCATCTGTAAACAGGACAGTGCACTCCCTGTGGAGAGTCATGACACATTCTGCAACTCCAGGACACAGGAAAATCAGAAATGAATGGCCTGCCTGCAGTGAATCATGGGCTGAATTGCATGCTTTGTAAAGAGGGAAGTTAGCCTCGTGTTGCACCATAAGGACTAAATATCACACTAAGGAATTGCTCCTCAGGAGCAGTAAACACTGACTGCCACAGGCCTGGTTTGGAAATGGCTCCCAAGCAAGACATTGGAGGCTGCAGCAATGCAGTCAGGCTGCTAGGTCAGGCAAAGGAAACCAGTTCCGGCATTTCAGAGCGTCTGTGTTTCACAACAGCACTTCAGTGCTCTCCTAACTACAGCAGACATACAGTAACTGCATGCCATGACATGCAGGGGCTAATATTTCCTGTGGTATGGGATCATAGTATCATAGAATTATAGACTGTTTTGGGCTGGAAAGGACCTCCAAAGGCCATCTAGTCCAATCCCCCTGCAGTAAGCAAGAACACCCTCCACCAGATCAGGTTGCCCAAAGGCCTGTTGAGCCTGAACTTGAATATTTCCAGGGATAGGCTCTTAACTACCTCCATGGGCAACCTGTTCCAATGTTCTACCACTCTCATGGTAAAGAACTAACATCCAATCTAAATCTACTCTAATTTCAAAACATTGTCCCTCATCTTATCACTACAGGCATTTGGAAGCAATCCCCCTCCTGCCAGCAGAAGTAGGTTATCCTCTGAGGTCCTCATTGCTTTTACTTGGTTTCAGAAAGACTGTTAAGAACAAGTCAAGAGACAGAATATTTGCTTGTTAACCTACATTTCAGGGCAGCTGGTTCTTCAGTGTCATGTGTAAGAAGGTGCATTTATTACTGGTCAGATTCACTTGATGGCAGTGAACAGAAAATAGATCCGGACATCAAGCAAGTGGGCTAACAGAAACAAGAGAAAAGATTTCTACCACTAAAAGATAGAGGGAGAAATCCATACACATAATCACAGAAACATTCAGGTTAGAAAAGACCCTTAGGATCACCAAGTTCTACCCATAGCCCTACTCTAGAATGTTCACCCTAAACCATATCCCCAGACACCACATCCAAATGCCTTTTAAACACATCCAGGGTTGGTGACTCAGCCACGTCTCTGGGCAGCTCATTCCAATGCCTGACCACTCTTTCTGTGAGAAAAAAAATCCTAACATCTGGTCTAAACCTACCCAGTCACCTCTTGAGGCCAAGATCTTAGCTTAGCATAGAGGTTTGGGTCCATGCTGAGGTTTTCTGAACCAGAAAGCATGTGGATTTTTCTCTCACAGAACAGCAACAGAATCTTATATCTCTGTCTCAGCTTGCATTTCTTTCCATGATGGAAGCCCAGATGACAATAAGAGAAGAGATCAGGTCACCAGCAGCTCTGGAAAGCTGCATTTCCCCCAAGCCTTCTGAGACACGCTTGTCCTAATGTCCCTTTTCTCCCTTCTCCACTATTGCTACTTTCATTTGCTGACAAGCCCAACATTAAACATTTGCTGGAGTTTTCATATCGATAATACGTTATATTGCCATTACTGAACAGTTTGGGGCTTTGTGGCTAGCTACCATGACAATAGATGCACAGCCTGGAACCAGTTTTAGTTAATTAGAGTCAATCAATCCAAACTTTGCTAACTTACTCATGTGAAACAATAGTATAATGAACCAAAGTCTGCAAGATGATTGGGAAACACAAATTATTGCACCCTGATAAATTAAATGTGACTATTGCAAAACCTTCCTTCTAAATGAATACTCAGAGAGGGAATGTATGGGTGAATAAGCATAATTTAGAATTCAGGGGGAAAAAAAACCACTAAAGAAGCTGTTCTGGCCTCATCTGGATGTTTTCATTTTTCTTTAAAAGAAATAAAAAGCCAGACTGCTGTTTCTGTGAGCACAAATGGGTGTAATGCTTTGAAGATTAACATTTTCACACCAAGCAGTCTCCTGACGTTGACCCCTCACCACTTACAAGTTAAATCTCACAACACATGTGGTGTCTTCAAGAAGTGGAATCATTCTCTTCAGTGTGTCCTTCACAACTGCTTGTATTTCAAAGCTGTTTGCTAAATGTTTGTCTGACCTTGACAAGGGAAAGACCTAAACCCCAAGCTGGGATGCTGCTGTCAGCCAGGCTTTTCTTACACACAAAAAGACTTTCTGCCCCCATTTTAGGGACATATGTATTTCCCCAATGCTTGGAGTTTGATTTATGTACTAAAAGAGAATTCCCTGTTTCACATCCATTTTCTCCTGATTTTCTGGAAGTGATATTTTTAGCATAATAGAATCCAGTTGATAAAAGCAATAGAATCATAGAATCAGTCAGGGTTGGAAGAGACCACAAAAATCATCTAGTTCCAACCTCCCTGCCATGGGCAGGGACACCTCACACTAGATCAGGCTGGCCAGAGCCACATCCACCCAGGCCTTAAACACCTCCAGGGATGAGGCTTCCACCACCTCCCTGGGCAATCCCTTCCAGGATTTCACCACCCTCATGGTGAAGAACTTCCTAGTATCAGGTCTGAATCTACCCATTTCTACATTTGTTCCATTCCCCCTAGTCCTATCACTACCTGACATCCTGAAAAGTCCCTTCCCAGCTTTCTTGTAGGCCACTTTAGATACTGGAAGGCCACAATAAGGTCACCTTGGAGCCTTCTCCTCTACAAACTCAGCAGCCCCAACTCCCTTAGTCTCTTCTCATAGCAGAGCAGCTCCAGCCCTCTGCTTATCCTTGTGGCCCTTCTCTGGACACCTTCCAGCACCTCCATATCCCTCCTGTAATAGAGGCTCCAGAACTGGACTCAGTACTGCAGGTGGGGTCTCTCCAGTGCAGAGTAAAAGGGGAGGATCACTTCCCTCGACCTACTGGCTGCACTTCTCTTGATGCAGTACCAGAATGGTGTTAACAGCTGTTGTACTGTGCTGGCCTCTAATAAACCACTCCCACAGTTTATGGCTTTCAAGGGGTCTTAATTTTGTCCAGTATGGTTCTAACATTTTTTATACACACAGTATGTCCTTCAGATGTGCCACAACATACAAAAAGATATGTGGCAAAAGGCTGAACCCTTGTCCTAAGGCTAGCATGCAGAGATACACAGTGCACACATGGACTAGACATGCCTCAAAGATCCTCAGAATTAAGACACATAGGACTTAAGGAGTGGGTTTAAAAGAAAGAACAGGGAACTCTCATGTGATGGCTTCATGAACCAGCATGAGATTTGGCAACTGAATGCATCACCCAATGTGCTTTCTGTAAATACTTCAAATCACTCATTTGATCAAAAACCACTTTCCAAAAGTAGTTTTTTCTGTACATTGCTGTAGTGACAAAATCTGGAGGAAGGTGACACTATTTACCTACCCCAGATAACAATTTAAGAAGCTCTTGAACCTTATGGTGTTGTGACAAGGTTTGTGTTCTAGACTGCAGTTCTTTCCCAGATGTTTCCTACATAATCATCAGTCCTGAGGACTCTGAACTTTTGGCTTGCTGAAACACAAGTGTATCAGGAAAGAAAAGGTGGGATATTTTCTGCCCCATTACAGACTAGTCATATTTTCCTGCCATGTCTATTTGTATACTGTTTCCCACAAAAAATATTCTAAAGCTGCACATTGTTATAACCATATGAGGGCATAGTAGATACTACAGAGAAATAAAGTTGATGGATACTTCCCCTCCTACCTGCTTCGATGTTACGTGGATTCTGCTTTTCATTCAGAGCTTAATCTGAATTTGGATTTGAAATGCTTCTCCCTGTGAAAGAAGATGAACATATGGGTGTTGTTTATATTTTGCTAGTGCCCAGACTGCCCTTCTTCTGGCATTCCTGGATACATTTTGTAGGGGTGGGAGGAAGCAAGAAGGAATCATTTAAGACTGCAAATTAGAGGTTTGGCTACAAGAAAAACCTGAGATATCATTTTTACATATCACAGTTGGATTCCTGAAGCTAAGGCTGTCAGCTGTTAATAACAAATTCAATCAAAACCAGCTGACAGACACTTCTCAGGTAGTACAAAAGCTTTTAAATGGTATCTTTCTCTGCATTTCAATGAAGAGGTCAAGAAAACCAAGAAAATAAAAAGGAGGATGTAAACAGGTAGCACTTATCAGCACCTGAAAATCATCTGCAGTATTGATTTTTCAGAAACTATCCTCTAGGGATTTTTCTACAGTAATTCCACTTCTCTCTTTTGCTTTACTCTATCTTCTGAATTTTCTTGCCTGAATTCTGTTGTAAATACAGCTAACTATGTGAGTTAGAGCAAATGCTCTTCTGTTATGTGCAGGAAAGGCACAGGCCTGGTTACAGGTAACCAGTGTTTGTCACGTCTGTTCTCCCACAGCTGTGTGCTACTGAGCAGTGGGAATGACGCTAAGCATGTTCCTCCTGTGACAGGTTTGAGGAGAGAATTTTAAACACAATCAAAGCACTCAAGGCTATGGAAGCCATAGCAAATGAAGGACAGTTATCCCATGAAGTAAACCTGGGAAGCTGGGGCATAGAACTTAGGTCATAGAATCATAGACTCAACCAGGTTGGAAGAGACCTCCAAGATCATCCAGTCCAACCTAGCACCCAGCCCTAGCCAGTCAACCAGACCATGGCACTAAGTGCCCCATCCAGTCTTTTCTTGAAGACCTCCAGGGATGGTGACTCCACCACCTCCCTGGGCAGCCCATTCCAATGCCAATCACTCTCTCTGTGAAGAACTTCCTCCTAACATCCAGCCTATACCTACCCCGCCACAACTTGAGACTGTGTCCCCTTGTTCTATTGCTGGTTGCCTGGGAGAAGAGGCCACCCCCCACCTGGCTACAATGTCCCTTCAGGTAGTTGTAGACAGTAATAAGATCACCCCTGAGCCTCCTCTTCTCCATGCCAAACAACCCCAGCTCCCTCAGCCTCTCCTCATAGGGTTTGTGTTCCAGGCCCTTCACCAGCTTTGTTGCCCATCTCTGGACATGCTCCAGCACCTCAACATGTTTTTAAGAGCCTAAAATAAGGTCCCTTAACTCTAGGAAGCCAAGGTTTGGTTTAACAGGCAGTGTGAGTCTAGACAACACTGGCTTGTGCGTATATTTAGAGAACAAGAGCTTCTTTAAATATCTCTTGGATGGGAACTCAACTGAATCCAGTTACCTTCACTGATATGCCTCTGACCGAATCAGCCGCAACATGACCTTGCAAATTTAATTCTTCAGTAGAATAATGATGAGAAATTAAATCATCCATTTTGCTCTGACTTTTCTATATTCTTCACCCTAAAATTGCTGCTTGGCATTCAGTTTCTCTCTCCCCAACTCCCGCACACAACACCTTTGGTTTTGTTTTAAAACCTGGGGATTGTGATGCAGAGAGAATTATTGCAGTTTTCCCAGATGGGGACAACCACGAGTGCCTATCAGCATCCCAACAGTGCTGTGCTCTCTTTATATGCCTTTTTCCTTACCCATCATTGACCTGACCATGTCCTTTTGCAGTTACTTAATAACTGTGAAGTCTCTGCTGATAGCATGCTGTTCACAAAATAGGTTTCTCAACCTTAAGTATACAATAGAAATACCCTTTGTTTACTTCACACTAGTCATACCAATGAACACAACTCATATTTGCATCTTAATTTCTATGCAGACACAAAGTTTAGGCAGCCTCTAACGGTGTACAGGAGAAATGGGACCAGTGATCATGCACAATTACACCACTGCTAATAAACACAATCACGAAATGGGTGAACCTGGTTTAGATTCTATAAATCTTCTCTTACCTTCATCTCTTGCCTGTGAAAAAATCCTGTGTGATGCAGTTTAGATCCAA